>NW_026853996.1:0-68873 GCF_026571515.1 Ruditapes philippinarum
AAAATTGTATAATTATAATGGGTTAAATTTTATGTACGGGAACTACTTCTTTTCATACAAAATAATGGATAATTTCGGTACCCCATATGAGGCCTCATAACTAAGGGTTATTCTATGTTTAGAACATGATGGAATTTCCATGATTTGTGTGACGAGCTGAATTAAGTGATGTGTAACATTAAAATTTTGGTGAGTGAGCGTAATAAAAAATAATGTTTAAGTAACTACGATTTTTGTACGGGAACTGCTCGCATGCCAGTATGGTTGTATTTAATTAGACATGGTCCTTGAACAGAGATTCAGTACTTAATAAGATACTATATCCTGATAAATAGAAATTTGTGACAGTTTACTAAAACGATGTATGGTATATATTTGGCAGTGTTTATATAGGATATAACATGAATTGCTGTATTGTATTGAATTTATTGTATTCGACATAATTGTAATTAAACAATACTCTGGTGAGCTTTATTTGCATTTTCGTGGACAGGTTTTATAAATTTTAATAATATTATATGATAATGAATGTGAGATTCTTTCTATCACATGATTTTACACATTGAAATTAATGAAAATAAACCTGTTTTGACATTTAACGTACTTTTTTGTATGAAGATATTATATAATATGGTGAATATGATGTGATATGTACTAAAAAAAATATTGACCGAGGCGACAGGTGAGGACAATATAAATTTTTCAGTACACATCACATCATATTCACCAGCTAAAAAGTACATATCTGTTTTATTTTAAAACCTATTACTCATTTTTATATGGGCTATCAAATCTGTGATTGAATACGATGGAAATTACTTCTTACCCAATCAGAGAAATGCATTTAAAAGCTATTTATAGATTTTATAATAAAAAGAAGTATGTAATGGTTATAGAACATGGAAAACAAGAAATGTCATGTGATAAAAAAGCATAAAAGATGTGGTATAGACTGATATATAATTATATAAAGTATATACATGAATATGATTAAAAAGTTTCCAATTTAATGTCATGCTTCTTGATATTTAGTGTGGTCGCCCGGCCACTGTGGGGAATTGTAGGGACTGTGGCGCTGCTATTGGGGGTGAAGGATATCAACTCCGCCCAGGAAATATCCTCGACCAAGGGTCAGTTATAATTACTCAGATATAACTCTCTGAAAACAAAGTTTCACTGGCAGATCTTTTATCAAGCAACTTTTATGTTTGATTTCATAAACTTCCTTTCAAAAAGGTATGTTTAAAAGAAATTCAAATGAAACATGCTGTATCATGGAAGCTTTGTTTTCAGAGTTTTACACTAGCCATGTATGCATATTGTATCCACAATATATAATAGAGTATAACATTTTGTAAACAAAATAAGTTAGTGGTAATGTTAATTCTGTTTCAACTGTTTAGTGTGGGAGACCATATGTAGTCTCAAAGTGTAAATGCGGGGCTGACATAGGTGGACAAGGACACAAGTTACTTGCAACTAATACCCAAGACACTGGGTTAGTTACATTCATGTATTTATACTTAATTGCATGGCATGTGCACTTACAGCTTTTACTAACTTACACAGTTATGCAATGCTTATTGAATGCATCTTAAATATACATTTTTAGTTTGACCATTTGCAGAATAATCAACCCATTTGTTGGCGTCAGTGTCCCTGTGGTTAAGTTTTTACGTGTAAGCTGGTATCTCCATAACTACTGAATGGAATGGATTGAAACTTCGCACACTTGTTCTCTGTGATTTTCAAACATTATTGGCACAAGTCCCATTACTCTTAATTTTTTGTGTGTGCATATTTATGCCCCTTTATCGACTTGATTCTTGGTTAAGTTTTTGCGTGTAAGCTGGTATCTCCATAATTGCTGAAGGGTTTGTGCCTTTTTTGTGACAAGTTTATGCATTCATGATAATCAAGCAGTGGTTTACTCAATAAAACATCTTTGTACCTTTTCGTTGAATTTTATGTATTCATATAGGTAAGCATTATTATACTCAATGAAACACCCTTGTGACAACTTTTTCAAATAGTCAAGCGTCGCTGACCACATCAAAGCCTAGGTGTCTGCTTAATAAGATAACAGTCAGTACCCTGTTAATGTGATGAAAATAAACTGTTGCTAGCTTGGGTACCCTCATCAAAGGTGGGGTTAAGGTAACCTTTTATGAACCATTTTGTGAAAAATGGCTGTTTTCATTGAAAAGCCTCCTGTTACAAGTTCAAACTGCTATGAAACTATAAAAAATGCTTCAATACTGATGAAACTTGGCACAATTATGTTGACTGGACCAAAAGCTTTGTTACAGCATGCTCAATCGTAACTTTCCTGTTATCAGAGCAACAGGGGGACGTCTCAAAATTTCAAAAATCACTATTTTGCGTTGTTTTTTTTCCATCAAAACTAATTTCAAAGTACTGCAACTTCTAAATGGATTGAGATAGAGTAAAAGGTTGGTTATATTTTACCTTTTGATCGACCAGAGGCCATTTTCAATTGCCAAAAATCACTATTTTGCGTTGTTTTTTCCATCAAAACTGATTTCAAAGTGCTGCAACTTCTAAATGGATTGAGATAGAGTAAAAGGTTGGTTATATTTTACCTTAAGATCGACCAGAGGCCATTTTCAGTATCTCACAAGTCCAAAATTGTCTTGGTGATTTGGAGGGCTACTGCCCCCCATCAAACCCCTAAACAGAATGGGGCATATCCCCCCTCTGGTACCATGTTGATGTACCCTTTTGATAGGGGGTGGCGCCGAAAAAATGGTCACTTTTTTAACAACATTTCTCAAACGAAAATAGTGTTTGTGGCCTAAATAGGGCATTTTTTTTCACTATTTGAGGCCTCAAAAGGGGGGTGGGGTGAAAAGCGGTCAAACAGGTCTTTATGAGGTAAAAGGTTAAAACCAAAGGTGTCTCACTTCTAACACACATCCCTACCCTACACCTATATATATAATAAACACTAGGTTTGCAGTTAATGTAAAGAAAATAAACTGTTGCTGGCTAGGTGACCTTCATCAGAGATTGAATTAAGTTAAACCAAAGGTGTCTCACGTCTAACTAACACACACACCCTTACCCTACTCCTATATATATATATATATATATATATATATATATATATATATATATATATATATATATATATATATATATATATATATATATATATATATATATATATGTATACATGTATATGTTTATCATAAACACTATGTTTGCAACAATTACTTTTTTTCCAACCTGACACTGACATGAAATACTGAATGACATAGCGAAGCCAAATTTAGTCGTAGGAACAAATACTCTGTATCTCTCAGCATGGAAAAGATTATTCTGCTTGTCCTGAAACAATACAACAAACAGTCTTCCTCGTTGTATATCTAAAAACTTTTTACCTATCAGAACAAAACAATAAGTTAGCATTGATTCTCAGTTTGATTTATGAAATGCTTGTGCAGTTAAGGTATTTTTAAATGCTTATTGTATTGAGGACATTTTAATAATCTGTTTTGTTTTATTAGGTATTTTAACAATTATTATCTGTTTTTAAGGACATCACATAGGCATTTATTTCATTGGATTCATATGCAGGATATAATTATAAATTTTATAAATTTCAATCAGCTACTTATGTAGAATATTTTACATTTTGTACTGTTTTGGTGAAACGTGTAATACTAGTTAAATTAAAACATGAAACATATTATTTTAGGAGGGACAATACACTTACTGGACATATACTTGGTCGGGCTCAGGTCAGAGGTCAAGGTCCTAAACCAGAAAGAACATTGACCCCAGCTTACACTGCCACTATAAGGCTTATTCTACACATGTCCATGTTTATTGGTGTAGGAACAAATCCACAGGTATATTAAAATCTTATGTTAGTTCATGTTATTTTGTTAATTAGTGAAAAGAAATATCTGATAAACCATTAATTGGCCATTTTCATTGAAAACAGTTTTAGTGTAACACAAAAAAGAAAACAGCATTGATTTAATGACTTTATTGGTAATCAAGGTCAAATACTAAGGGATATCAATTTTAAAGGGATACTCGGGCAAAAAAATGACAAAAATATAAAAAATGATCTTGTGAATTGAAGTCACACTAAAATGACATTTCTTAAAGTCCCAGCATGAATTTCTGAATAAATTCTATATATTTTGGATTTGAAGCTTAAATATATTTATATATGTTGAACAGACGCCAACTGAATCACTGAATAGTTTAAAAACAAGTCATGTGATTTGAACAAACCCTGGAAGTTACAATAACAGGTATTGTGGATATTGTATGATTGAAACAAGTCAAATTAATTGATTTGACATGTTCTTTAACGTTTCCAGAGAACACAGTGACAACTATTGTGAAATCTTAGCGCTTTAACCTGACCCACGCGGGTCAAGTTAGGAAAACTGCATTTTATTCTTTATATGGAGAAAAGTTTTGTTCCTTTGACTGTTTAGTGTATTCATTTTGAGTACATTTACAGAATAATGAATGAAAAATTCGAAACTAAGAAATGAAAATTTTGCCTGTGTCTCCCTTTGAAGTTTATACATGTATATTTGTTCATATATATTTATTTTTAGAATTTTGATTGTTTTAATTAAAAAAAAATTACATTTGTTATATCTTTATTTTTCAAAGTTGATTAACTTGACATAAATGGTATGTTGTATATGCTATTATACAGGCTGTGCAGTTTTTGATAAAACCAGACATTGATATAAATGGAGTGGAGGAGTTTTTATGGGGACATATACAACAAGATATAGATGATATACATAGAGCACTTGGTAGAAGTGTTGATGATGTTCTTTTACTCATGCATACAATTATAGACCATGTTATGAAGATACATAATGAAGGTATATCTAAACATAATCTGTTCTTTCTTTAGCCCGTAACATGCCAAATTAGTTTAGCCTGAGATTGTTGAGGCATAGAGTGATCTTTTATCAGTTACCTACAACATATTCTAGAATTATTCTGTCTTTCATATGACACTTTAAATTGTTACTTTTCACCTTGCACCGTAAAGAACTAGGTTTATGTTCTGGATTGAGTAACTTCTGTATTTGTTGCATTGCCATTCAAAACATAATAAAGTCATGCATGCAGTTTTTTGGTTGCGTTTTAAACATGAACATATCACACATGGATATATTTGTAAAGTTTCTGTTTGCTGTCATGTGTGCTTGACTAAAGAATTGTTTTAACCTTGTGTTTAAAACATGACAAACAAATACATAAGTTAGATTTTGTCACAATTTTTACACAGGGGAAAATGTAGGTGGTGAAGTATGTCAGTTATCGACCAAAAGAGGAAGAAGTCAGTGGGAAACAATATTTTCTACTAAATTTATAAAGACTTCATTGCAGGTAAATTATCCTATTTTGACACCACAATGATATATATTTTGTTCTGTATAATGCAAAATGCCTCCTTGGCTGGGATTTTTAATAACTTTCATGCAAAGTTTAACAGACACCTTTATTAACAACAAAAATTAAACTTTTTAAGATTTTTTTCTTGGCACTGGTAGTAATGATTGAACTTACTATAAACATTGCTCTAGTTGTATTACTTTTGTTATATTCAGTGTAGTTTTACTCATTTGTTTTATGAGAGAGTTTAGTATATTATGTTTATAGCAAATGCATTTCTCTTTTGTAGAATATTGAAAACTCTTTGAAAACCAATAACCAACATCTGGTTCAGGATCATAGACTTGGTAAGTTGACTTTTTATTGTGAAATCAGAAAATATTCTGACAATGATTTCAGGAATAAAGAAATAATCAATTATCCAATAGCATTAATGTGGTTAGTGTTTCTTGGCTGTAATATTTTAATATGTTAATAGAGCTTAATACTTTAATAATAAAAGGAATAGTTGTTAGCTTGATAATTCGAATACTAGGGTGTTGTCATCACTATGTGGTTAGGTTTTGCGTTTTTAAGCTGGTATCTCGAGCTACTGAAGGGAATGGGTTCTTCATACACTTGATCTTTGTTTATTACCGAATATGATGCCACAGGTCAAATAACTCTGAGTTACCTTTCTACAGAGTCAATCACTAAGAATAGTCATGTGAGCTGTCTTATGGACAGCTCTTGTTTACTTATATTATCTTTAAAATGTCAAATATGCAACATGCACATTATGAATTACTACTTAACAAAAACAATGGCCACACAGGGAGAATTTCACAGTATTCAACTTTCATTGGTTTTATAGAACAGTAAAAATTAACATAAATGAAAAAGTTAGATTATCTGAGAATTAGGGTTTTCTGAGGTTGCAGTTTGATAAACTGTCTATATAACCAATTTAGAGTCGAGAAAACCTGTAAGTAACTGTATGTTTAATGATATGTTGTTGTATTTTTAAATATATGTTTTCTGACAAGACTCTGCTACTGTTGTGTTTTAAAAAAATCTCCCAGATTAAAAATTGATAGTTGCAGATTTTAACATTATTGTACAAATTAAGTAAAGTTATAGGCGACTGAAACATTTATAAGAAAGTCCATTAAATATAATTTAATGTTCTGTAAGTCATCATTCTGCATGTTTTATTATAACAGGAGCAGACCCTCTACTCTGTCTACTGTATGAGACAGACACCAATGTTGAGAGAGAGAATCCATCTGTTCTTGAAGACATTCCAAGAGTCTGGCGTTATAGAACACCTATATCTCTACAACATCTTAGACAAGAAGTTGAAGCTAAAGTATCTCAACAGCAACATAAAGTTCTACAACTTTTCCTTAAAGAGGTACAATGTTGTTACAATGGTATTATTATGTATACAGTGAAATATAGTAGAATGAAAACTGTAAAGTAGAATTTATTTAAATCTTAGAATATTATAACAGAAACATTTTAAGCAAAAAAGTATGAGGGTCTCAAACCTCTTGGTGGTATGGCCAATTAAGTGGTTTTAGCCTCAAACTAGTAAACCAAGGATTGCTGGTCGCATTGGTTCAAACCAGGTCAGGAGCAAGCTGTTGTTTCGATGAGCAAGAAACTTTACACTCATTGTTTAGTTTCTGGTTAATTCCAGAAACAGTTTCAAGAGTGTTACAATAAGCTTATAGCTTCAAACACAAACTGAAATAAATTCGTATAAACTGCACTTACAACTTTTTCTAGTCATCGGCCCCTGGATGTCTATAAGTCACTGTGGCATACACCTTTACCTATTACCTTATAGAGAAGACATTCTTTAAGCCTCTGCTGTTTGTTGCTTGAAGATAAAAAAAATTATGTTTTAAACAGTCAAGTAAAATAAAAAGAAATTTTACAGTTTTGAAGATAAGATAAAGTCAGACTTTTCATTATTTCAGGATCATCATTTGAGAGCTCTACGTTACATTCCCAGTATTCTACGTCTACATCGAGCTCTGTTCCAGAAATATCAGAGAAAGTTAGACAAAGCTGAGGCGTCACAAATAACTGTTGCTCAATTGAAAAGGGGTATGTATCATAAATTGTAGATATGTTAGCCTTGTGTTTGAATTGTCTATCTCTGAGATAAGCAATCAGTGGTTAAAGACCTTCTTTGGTTAGATTCTGGTATCATTCTGTGACCAAGTACAGGGCTGTGCTTCATAGAAAATCCTTAGTTTAACTATCCTAAGTCCTAGGACTAACCGGTAAGACCAGCTTTAGGACTAACTTATGACCATTCTTATTTTAAGTTCAAAGACTTTAGACATTAACTAAATTCATTCTCCTAAGAAAAGTTAAAAAATACAATGGCATGTGTTTGAATTCAAAATGTGGTGATGTTCATTTGCATTGTCATTCAGAAATAAAAGGAATCATGCCAAAGGACTTGTAAGTAAGATTAGTTCCTTTGAAGCACAAAATTGCTTGAGTTTTTGTTTTAAGACTGATTTCAGACTTAGGAAACACAACCCAGGTAAGTCCAGGAAGGTGGAATTAGATAATAGTCAATTAAAACACATGTAGATATTGATTTAAAAGCTTAATTTTGTATTAAAGTATTCCTTACGATGCTTAATTTGAAACAAGGACTTGTTTTGCTGAAGAATTACCAATAATTCAGATGTTGAAATGTTTCTGCATCCAACAGCAAAAACACTAGTCAAACTGCATGCAAAATTGTAGACTGTCTCTTCACAGTACTGTTGGCAATTGCAATACAATGTCACAGCATCCAATTGGTTTATTAATTAAGGGCATAAAGGGCGTCCGTGGGCAAGTGGTAAAGGTCGTTGACTTCAAACCATTTGCCCCTCACCGCTGTGGGTTCAAATCGTGACAGGGACTTTGGATTCTTTCATGTGAGGAAGCTATCCAGCTAGCTTACGGAACGTCGGTGGTTCTACTCAGGTGCCCGTTTGTGCCTGAAATAATGCACAGAGGGGCACCTGAGGTCTTCCTCCACCAGTAAAGCTGGAACGTCTCCAGATGACCTATACTGTGTCGGTGTGACGTTAAACCCAAACAAAGAAACAAACAAATTAGGGGCATTAAGGCATGTAACAGGTACAGATTTTCCAGCAAGATTTGATAAAACATCAACAGTTAATGATATATATGATACATTACAGAGGAGATAGCAGGTGGTGAAACTTTGGATTTATTGCAAGATTTTGCTGATGCTTGGGACTTGGTTAGAGAATCATTGACTCTTTACTGTAAGTATACATATAAAATAAATATGTACTGAAGCTTGATATTAGCATACATGCATTATACATGAAAATATTGTGTGCATTTTTGTTGTCATGCCATCCAAAATTCTTAAAACTTTAAACTAATGCATTTTTTAAAAAAGATTTAGGCGGTGTTTTCTTTATTATGTTAGTTTCATAAACAATTGAGTTAGAAATGTTCATTAGTTGTTAGAATAATGTACTATACAAACATATCTTGTAAATTTTAATTCATGATTATAATGAGCATTGTTGTGTTTGTATGGCTTAATAGCACACATTGTACATAATTATGGACCTGGACTTTTATGAATTGAGTGCTTACATTATATAAATATCACATCCTAATAAGGGTGATACAACAAAATGTTCACCTGAACCTGAGCCCTGTGATTAGCCAAGGTTGACAAATTGTCAAAGGTGGACATTTTGTGTTGTCACATAGAGTGGAATGTGATATTTATATTATTATACTAAAACCCTCAAACCAGGCTGAAGAAGTGATGTTGTCATGTTGCATAACGGATTGTTACTCTATGACATCACAATAAGGCTATGCGGTAAATAAATATCGGGTGAGGTATAATAAAAATAAAACAATATATTATTGTAGCATGATGTTGTGATAACAAGAGAGTATAAATATAGCTAGATTATTGCATGTTTTCAGTGTGTCCAACAGAATTAGGTGGTATGATAATTTCCAAGGAATACTGTAGTAAACCAATCACAGACAATACACCAGTATCTATCCTATTGCCAACAATAAAAGAGGCAGGACTTTGTTCATATGTCCTGTTAGACTTTTTGATGAGAAAACAAAATGATTTCTTAGATAAATATCTCAAGGAAGCTCATAGGTAACTACTTTTACTCATTTCTGTTATTTTGATATTAATGCTGACTTAATGCTGACTTGAGAAATAGGAGATATCACATAAATAAGATGTGTTGATGAAGAGTATAGTATAGAACATGTTGATATATTCCTGTCTTGCCCCTATTAAGGCTTATGAACGTAATTGAGATATCTTTATACCATACGCAACATGATGCAAATAACTGTAACAATACATTAACAATACATTATTAGTGTGAAATACAGGAAAATATTAAATTAACACTGTATTGAAAGTATTTTCGTTCTGTTAGGTAGCCATCGGGCCAGCTTGTTGTATGGTTCATTTTGGGTTCTAGTTTACGTAAGGCTTATAAATGTAAAGTTAATATATTTATATCATACGCTACATGATGCAATAACTTTAGCAATTTACATAATGTGCAATAAAGGAAAAGGCTTATGACTTTTTCCATCTAATTTTGTGAAATGGACCAGCGCTGCTAGTTTGTCATGTTCATATTAAGGAGCCAGCAAAATATTTAAAACAAGATTAAAACCAGCATCATTCTTAAATTAACACTGTATCAAAAGTAGTTTCATACTGTTAGGTATCCAGCAAGTTGTAGTAGGATGGTGGTTCATTTTGTGTACAAAACAATGCACAAAGGAGCACCTGTAGTGTTTTTTCCAACAGTATAGCTGGAAAGGCACATTATAACTTTGGTTTATACAGAATTTATTTTAGTTTGATCGTGTAGGAAGCTATAAGCTTATAGACACACTTTCAAATCCGTTCCTGAGCAATAAGTGTAGAGTTTCTTGCTCAAGAAAACAACAACTTGCCCCTGACAGGGTTTGAACAAATGGGGTTAGCGATCATTAGATTACTAGTTTAATGCCTTAACCACTCTGCCATGCTGTCGTCTTGCTGCCACATTAAGACCTTGACAGTGTTGTTGTGACTTAAACTTAACCTGGAAAGAATTTAAATATTGATATGAAACCACAATTAATATTTTAAAAACTTATTTTTAATAAACATGAAACATTTTGAAAGGTGTTATTATATTGGTCTTAAATGTTGCTAGTGATACAGAATTAAGTAGTGTTTAGCAAACCTGAATATTTTTGTACAGGAAATCTGGCAGCATATCCAGTGTAAACCCCAAAGAGGTGACATCAGCACATCTAATCGGCTACGACCCCCAGCACGACATTTTACCTTTAGTGCTTGCTAACTGCCAGTATTCATTTGAGATGGGTAAAGGGACAAAGATAGAGTATGACTTTGCTGCCTTAGAGAGACAATTGATGGACAGATTCTTGTTTTCCAAGTCAAGAATTGAAGTTGGAAGAGTGTTGATGGTATGATATTTCTTAAAGCTCTTGTGTTTAGTTCTTGTTGTGATGAAAAAGAGATACAGGTACATGTATCTCAAGTGATGCTTGTCTTTATTGTAATGTTTTGTGAATTTATATCCTTTCATAGACATGATCAACACATACGGTAAGAAATGAAAACTATTGCCGGTTACAGGATTTTACAATTACAGACACATATTGGAGCAGTTTTAATAATTTTGATTATATTGACTTGGAATAAATATTAAGATTACAATAAATTACATTGACTTACCTTTCCAACATGTCTCACATGATTTTTTAAAATACTATATTCTAAATAGTGACTGGGAATTAGTAAGGTTTGTCTAACAAGGTAACAAGGAATATGTCACACCTTTGACTGTATGGTTTTAGGTTGTGCATTGATGGCAGTGGTTTATTTTTGTTACCACCTATACCCCCTTGTACCAGCTTAAGCAAAATTTGATAATCGTATTTGATAAATGGTTAAATACTTTTTAATTTATTAATTAGATTGACCAGATGGTGTACAGAACTGAGTTCACTGATGCTGAAGTCTTCAGAAAACTGTCTGAGAAAATACCTCAGGTAAAACATATTTTAACATAATTATTATCTTTCTGTAATTGCAATCAGTGTTACTACTGCAAAAATTAATCCTTTTCAACTGACTATTTTCAAGGAACATTCCGTTAAAGAAATTACTCTGTTATTACTTCTTAAGCATTTAAGTCAGCACTCCTATTATGTGAAAAAAGTTATATTATGTTGGGTTTCTTTCAGGAAAATTTTAGTGCAGCAGTTAAGACTCAGATATGTGCTGAGATAAAGACGCTACCAGATATTTGTACATCACTGGACAATCTAGACATTACAATAAGTTTTCTCAAGACTACAGGAGGTCAACCGGAGAAAACTTTACATGAATTCATGGGGAACACACTTCAAATGAAAACCACAATACATAGTCAAAAGGTGTTTGTACTTAAATTTTTCTATATGACCCAATATTATTTAAATTTGAATTTCAAAAATGTAAAATGTTTATATTCATGTGATTAAACAAAGCAAAAACTAATTAAAACTGTATGTACATAACATTTAACCAATGCACAATTATACAGTGTCTGAATTGTTGTCCATGTACTAACTAGTATTTTAATGTTGTGTTTTGCTCTGACTTTACATTTATGATTGTATTTGTGTTAGTTTAGTTTCTTTATCCTATTTCTAGCTCACCTGTCCAGCTTTTTTGATCGTTTTTCATCCGGCGTCCGGCCATCCGTCCGTCTGGCGTCTGTCCGTTCATAAACTTTAACTTTAAACGACATCTCATAAACCGCTTAGCTATTCATCCAAACTTCACAGGAATGTTCCTTTGGAAGTCAACTTGAAAATTGGGCAAAGAATTTAATGCCATGCAGAACTCTGTTTGCCGTGGCAACTAAAAGAAAAAACTTAAAAAATCTTTTAAAAAACTGAAAGCTTGAGCTAGAATATTTGACATGAACCATCATCTAGTCAGTGTCTACAAAGTTTGTTCAAATAAAATTGGCTCCACCTGAGGGGTCATTGATTTTCCTTATTTGTATAAAGTAAAAGTATTAAAAATCTTCTTTTATAACATGTGTATAAAAACCAAATAGCTAGAGCTTAGATATTAAACATGAAACATCTTCTAGTGGGTGTCTACCAAGTTTGTTAAAAAAAAAAAAAAGCCCAAAAATGGTCAAAATTGGCCCTGCCCCAGGGGGTCATTTTTTCCTTTTAGGAATATAGTAAAAACTTTAAGAATCTTCTTTTTAAAAAACCAAAGAGCTGGAGCTAAGATATTTAGCATGAAACATCTTCTAATGGGTGTCTACCAAGTTTGTTCAAATAAGGGCACTGGGGTTAAAATTGGCCCGGCCCTGGGATCATTGATTTTCCTTAATTTTTTGTATGGTAAAAACTTAAAAATTCTTCTTTTAAAAAACCCAAAGAGCTAGAGTTTAGATACTAAGCATATTATACTTTCTATTGATTGTCTAGCAAGTTTGTTCAAATAAAAGCTGATGGGCCAAAATTGGGGGGGGGGGGGTGTTATCTTTTTAAAAACCCCATCATGGCCCTCGTGTTTATTCATTATTGTATGTGGCCTTTCAATATATCATACATGAAAATATGCTTTTAAGGAAACAAGTTTACAAATATATCAGTTTTGGAAAATATTCAGAATTGACTAAGAATAAGAACCCACTGGTTTTTATAGTATGGTAGGCTAATAACATTATTACAAATTCATTGTAGGCCCAGCAGGCATGTGAGTTGAGACATGCACAGTCACTATGGTTACTGCTGTCACTACAGAAATCAAAGAAGATGATTGGGAATAATCAACACACAGAGGTAGGTTGACAAAGTATTTTCACTCTCTAAACTGCAGCTGTAATTATTTTATTTTGCATATATTTTAAGGTCACTTTGAGAGTTTCTGTACAGGTCTGACTAGACTAGACATACTGCAAAATTCTAAGATTGTGCAGTTTTAAATCATGGCAGTACATAACATGGGTTTAGGATTACCTTAAAAGTTTATAGTTTGATTAACTATATGTGTTTGTTTTGTGTCAGATCATAAGAAACTGTGTTTATTATATTATGGTAGATAATTGATAGGAACACAAATAATTTACATTTCAGTCAACATTTGAAAGTGTGTTAAAAGAGTTCCACGAGGAATTGCCAGATGAGATAATGACAGAATACAGGGATTATATGAAGAAATTGTCAATAGAAAAACTAAACCAGCTTGCAGAAATACTTCATGAGTATATTCTGTTAGTTGTTGCTGTCAGACAAAACCCGGAGGACGAGGATTTTATTGATACAACCAATCACAAGTAAACCTCTTTATGATTTGTTACTTGATTGGTCAACATAAACCTCAGCAGATTTAGTAGACTGTCTACACATCAGTAAAAGTTGAATGATTATATAGATCTGATAGATCTTTTCAATATCTTACTGGCTTATCACCATTTAAGTATGTTTTTCATGTCTTTTTTGACAGATAATAATTTTATGAGCTTTGGAAATATTATAATTTTATTAGTCCCCTACCGGTTTACCGGAGGGGACTTTAGGTTTACCCTCCGTCCGTCTGTCCGTCCGTCTGTCTGTCCGTCAGTCCGTCCGTCCACAAAACTGGATCCCGCGATAACTTGAAAAGTACTGAAAATATTTTTATGAAACTTGATATATGGATAGATGGCAGTATGGAGATTATGCACGTCTTTTTCTATTCTTCCTATGTTGAAAATTCTGGTTGCTATGGCAACAAATAGGCTGAAAATATGGCAAATTTTACACATAAACTGGATCCAGTGATAACGCAAAAAGTACTGGAACTATTTTTATGAACTTGAAATATGGGTAGATGGCAGTCTGGAGATTATGCACAACTTTTTCTTTTCTTCCTATGTTGAAAATTCTGGTTGCTATGGCAACAAATAGACTGAAAATATGGCAATTTTTACATATAAACTGGATCCAGTGTTAACGCAAAAAGTAATAGAAATATTTTTATGAAACTTGTAATATGTGTAGGTGGCAGTCTGGAGATTATACATGTCTTTTTCTTTTCTTCCTCTGTTGAAAATTCTGGTTGCTATGGCAACACATAGACTGAAAATATGGCAAATTTTACACATAAACTGAATCCAGTGATAACTCAAAAAGTACTGGAAATATTTTTATGAAACTTGACATATGGGTAGATGGCAGTCTTGAGAGTATGCATGTCTTATCTGTTCTTCCTATTTTGAAAAAAATATTGGTTGCCTTGGCAACAAATAGGCTTAAAACATGGCAAATATAACAATATTTGGAAACATGGCAAATATAACAATATTTGTGATTAGTCAAAAAGAGCTGAAAATTTTTATGAAATTGCATCTTTAATTCCAGAGTTCTCCTCTTTAATAACTTTTCTTTTTAAAATGTTATATTTTGGTAACAGGGATGTTTCAAATATTAACTTTAGAGTGTCCTTCAGTCCGTCTGTCTGTTCATAAAAACTTTTTCCTGTGATCACTTTTAAAGAACTTTTCCAACAAATTTACTTAAAATAGAAAAAAAATTAAACATTAGTGAATGGCCAATGGCCCTTCAGAATGCTGATGGGGTTCTAACCGGTAGGGGACTTATGGATTGCTTGCAATACTATGATAATTGCTTGTTATAATTATTATTTATTGTAAATGTTTATTTTATACAGACTTGGAGAATGGCTGTATGGATATGTAGACAGCATGGACAATCCTCTGTTAGATTTGGCAGTACTAGAAGACTTCCCAAAAGACATTCTATATAAGTACAGTGTTCATACATGGGTGTGTACATACGTTATGTTGAGAGAAAAACAGACTGGAAACTATAGAAGATATTGAGAGATATTCTCATTGTAAATGTGAGGACTGGCAAAAACATACAAGACCAAATGTTCAAAACTGTGATGGGTGTGTGAAATATTTTAAAAGAAAAGGGATGTTGGATAGTGATAATGTTAAAGCAGACAATCATAATACGTATGCTTGTATTCTTTGTTTTTGCGTGTTACACAAAAACATATGGCCTTATAATAGTTGTGATAAACTGTTCAGTGGAAGGAAGTATTTTCATTGTCAAATTATTACTAGACTTGAAAATTTTTATAAGTATAAAAATGTGAAGGTTGCGAGCATGAGAAACATGGAAACTGTGATGGTCATAAAAACAATGAAACACAAGTGATAATAATAAAATTGTGTGATATTTTTGTTGAATCGAGTTATAATTATATCATGTATTATTGTGTTGTTATTTTTGATTTGTTATTGATACTTGATACTACATTAAATAAATAATGTTTCTGTTTATTATATCAAACTGTTTTGGATTGGTGTTCATTTATGTTTAAGTTTAGTACAGAAAAAAATGTTAATTTTCTTTTATATGTTCTTGTGTATTACAAAAAGAAAGTGTTAATTGAAATATTGTTTTTGATTGGCACTTGATGAAAAATGGCATAATACATGCATGTGTTGTATTTTGTTTGGTATTGTCATATATGTAGAGATTAAATACGTTGGCCGTTTGTTTTAAAGTATCATGACATAATTTTAATGAAATCATTGGGGGAAAGGTGGTATGGGAACATGGTCATTTGTGAAATGTAATAAAATTTCTGTTCTGGAGTTTATTGAACATTATTTCTAAATTGTCTGCCAGCTACAGCACTTGCATAAGAATTAGTGAAATTGTTTTAGTTTGTCTTTTGGCTGGCGGATTCAATATTGCTCTTTTTCTCTAAGTAGATATTTTAATGGCATTCTATTTGTTTAAGAATATTTAATAGTATACCAATCTTGATTTTTGTACCAAGCATAAAATAATATTTATAGTCTTACAACTGTTAATAATGTGAAGAAAACTTTGTTACAACAGGAGTTTTGTATTTAGAACATTGTTTTAATGATAGCAATTTAGGACTGTTTAGGCATGTGTGTTATAATTGAATATAACTGATATAAAGATTCTATTTAACAGGTAAATTAATGCTTCAATAATGTTGATCTTCGTTTACAAATAAATAAGCTTACAAAAATTGGCGTGGTGTTTCTTTTCTTTTTGAGGTAATTAACAAGACGATAAAACAAATTTTTATTCATTGAAATTATATTATGTTTAGCAGTTTAAAGTTTTCCTATTTTGTGAGTTGGTTATCACAGAAGTGTGTTTGTATGGCCACTCCATATATCCTTGTTATTCTTTGGCAATATGGACGGGAGACATTTGAATATTCAATGACACTTTGTCAGTAATTATCGGATACCGAAGTAAATCTTACAGGTTATAAAGAATGGTATAAAGATTTACATGGTATGTGTATAATGAAACTTAACAATCACAACACTTGCCTACCTAGCCTCGGTGACAAGGAGTGAAAACTTTCAGCTTCATTTTGAAGGTATTGTAGGTTCGAAACCTAATGAAACATTATTTATTGGTCGTAAGCCGTCTAAAATCAGTTTGAATGTCAGCAAAAACATGGGAGAAATAAATATAAGAATAATTTTCAATGGTCATTTTAAAATTACAAATTGAAGTCTGGGAATCTCATTGGCCATTTTAAAATAAAAATGTAAAGGATATTTCAAAGATAAAATGCAAAGGATAGTAAGTAATTGAACTTTCTACTTCAATTGCTAAGGTATTTAAGTTCTGTTTAACCATACTTCCTCCCACAAAACATTTTACAATGCGTTTAGATCTCATTGCATTTTCTAGTGAACATTTTATTTTACATAAAAAACTTAGTTTATATTACACAAGAGTATACTGAGTAATAGCGAAACCGTAAATGGCGTTCACGATCAAGTCAGTTTACTTGTGATCAAACACACCAAAGAAGTCGAACTTATCAGGTACCTCAGTTTATGATGTTTTGATAAGTGTCCAATGCTTTATATGATCAGGGATAAATTGATAGAACGTTTATATCTTTTATATTTTTTCGCATATTTAAAATAATTGCCTACCGACTGCGTAGATGTCGGTGTTCGACATTAAATTACCTTAACAAATACGACAGGTTCATTTTGGAACATCCACATTTCAATGTAAAAAAACAAAACATTGTTTAATCTTACCATTATTTATTCTGTCAGTTGTAACTAGGACAAAAAGAGATTGTAACAAAAATATCTTTACATATGAAAGGTTACTTTCGATTTCAACCCCGTTTTTCAGTGTTTTTCAGTATTTCACTCTGTACGTAATTATTTTTTAAATCTAAAACGACTGTCAATAAGGAAGGTACAAGGCTTAGAGCTTTGATAATTTGTATAATTATTATATAATCTATAAATCCTCTACGGTCAAAGTTGTTGGTATCAAAATTGGCCCCCACCCTAGGGGTTAAAGGTCTTCCTTATATCCTTGTATGCATGTAGTAAAAACTTCATTGATGCCAGCACTATTAAGTGTTGAGAATTGAGTACCGCTCAAGCCGTGCTAGGGGGCGTGAGGGATGTTGCACTTATTCATTATCCCTCATTTACAGACTCAATGAAACCGAGTCTGCAATTTTCATGTAATTTTGTTGTGATTTATGCTTTTGAGGGATCACTTTGTTTCCAGATTTTTGTGATTTGGTCTTTCACCACCGTTTATCCACTTCATAACAATTTTGATGTTTTCTTCCATTAATGAGCATCATGTAAAGTGATATTAACAGATACGATTTTTTTCTAATGTAGATGAATCAGTTTGAAGTTGTGCCACGAAATGACTCTTTTTCCTGCACAAAGTGACTAGTAATTCCATACTGTTTACATGGTATTCTTGAATCTGCATCTGTGTTGGTATGTTACATGTATGCTCAATTTTCATATCGTAAGCTGATAGAATTTCAATCCATCTAGCGACTTGACCTTCGGGGCTTTTAAAGTTCCTGAGCCATTTCAAGGATCCACGATCTATTCTTTCCAGCCAAATAATTACTAAGGTGATTCACAAAATTTAAGCTTCTTTAATTCTTCACACATTATTTGTGTTCAGATATGGTCGTTGTGTGACTGGCATAGGCATTAAAATATTCCTTGCCATGAATATCTGTAGCCAAAATAGCATCTATAGATTCATGACATGCATCAAGAATAAACAGCTTTGAAAAATCAGAATGAGACAGTTCTGGAGACTGAACTAATTTTTGTTTCAATGTTTTAAATGCTTCTTAACAATACTGTGTCCATATAATTCCCTGTTTTTTCTGACTTAAACGGCGGGGCGGCTTTGCTATAGCAAAGGAATTATCAATTAACCTCCGAAAATAGCTACCAAGTCCTCAGAAAGATCGCACTTTCTTTGTACATTGTACTAGTAGATTACACTTAATTATACCGGTACGACCTAAGTCAGGATCATTTGCAGAAAATAAAGAAGAATATTTTATCAGAAGCTTCTTAACGTGTTTGCTTTGATTTTTATCTTAATCAACTGTAACTCGCTCATAAATGTCCGTCAAATGACGTGGAAGCTGTGTCCCATTCTGTCAACTGAGCTCATTGATCAATGCAATGTTTGTTCCTGGATACAGTACTTGAATTTAATCGGATATATTCATAAGTGTAACGGAAACTTTCCCATTTCTTTAAACTGCTCGTGCTATTATTCCATTATTGTTCAATAAGGGACATTTATTTGCTTTATCATATAAAACCTTTATCTGAAAAATCTTATATTTTGCATATGGCGACGTTCCAGCTTTACTGGTGGAGGAAGATCTCAGGTGCCCTTCTGTGCATTATTTCAGGCACGAACGGACACCAGATTAGAACCAGCGACGTTCCGTAAGCGAACTGGATAGCTTCCTCACATGAAAGAAGCCAAAGTCCCTGTCGGAACCACAGCAGTGAGGGGCAATTTGTTTGAAGTCAACGACCTTTACCACTCGGCTACGGACGCCCCGGGTGCTAATTTTATGGTCATGTTTCGTGATTGCATATAAGAGTAGTCAATACCTAGAATAATAGTTGTCACTATTGGAGAGACAACACCCAAGAAACTCTTTGGACCATCAATTTACTTTTCCTTTGATTTGTAATTGTTTGTCAGACTTGTTAACAATTTAAGCGGTAACGTAAACTCACATATCATGTCATAAATCTTTCAGATATTATCGTAAGAGTTGCACCAGTGACGATCAAATGAGACACATTTATATTATTAACAGTTGCATCTATAAATAAACCTGACCAATGCATCGTAGATAGTTGTGCAGACTGATGTGTCTCTTTGGCAGGTTTTACAGTTTGTGCATTATCTATTCCTAGTTGTTTAGGACATAATGTTTGTATATGTCCGACATCTCTACATCTAATACAAGTAACTGGGTGTCTATTTCTATTTTGTTACTGTAATGTGCAATGTTTATTTCGTATGGTGTTCTAAAACATTGGAAGATCGCTTATTTCTATCTTGTGATAAATTGAAAATTGTGAATTTTGAATCTGAATACTTTTAAAAATAGCTCTAAATTCTTGCATAGGATTAAATTTTGTAGGTCCAGCCAACTTAATTAGAAATCTCGTGTCAGAATATAAACTCTCTGTCTCCTATCTCTAAGTTGTACCCTATATATAATTGTGTTTGATTTCTTGGCAAAAAACGTTCTTTTAATCCTAAAATTAATTCACCATAACTTGGTGTTTTGTTACTTAAATTTCCAAATACACCCCGGGCCATCACCTCGAAGAAAAAATGATAGAGGTAACGTTCTTTCAGTTTATTTGTCCAATTTTTAATTTCTGCACATGCATTAAAATGTGCTTATAATTAATCTAAATGCATGACAAAGTTACAGTCCAGGCACGAATGTGTGTACCTATTAACTCTATTTGTGATTATGTGAAACTTCCAAATGTAAGTGGGAATTTGACCTGTTAGGTAGGGACGTAGTTCTTGGACGCGACATATCGTCCTGATGTGGTAGACATGTTTGCCAAGCTTTTTCAAAATCTCTTAAAGTTACAGTCCGGACACGAATGAAGTGAGGACGCACAGACTGACATAAAGACAGACGGACATTAAGACAGACAGACGGACGGTTCGATTTAAATATGCCTCTCTTCGGGGGCATAAAAAACATATCGAGTCTTGAACTTGAAATCGTATTCTCTAAGTCACGTCATTTACTTGACTTTGCTAGAGGGTTGTCTTTCCACAAGAATTATTTCTATGTCCGTAATTTTTCAGTCCCATATTCGGAGTCCGCGTACTCTTGCGATGTCCGTAATTATGTGTGCATTTTTCATTTGCTGTGAATCAATATGGTCTCGATTATTTGTGATTTTAGTTTTATGTCACCTGTCAGATTTTTATTTTGAGATTGGTAAAATTTTCTTTAAGTGTAGAAGTTGCAATGTTACGATTTTGTTATTCCCATTTTTTATTGATACAAGAAAAATATCATTTGTTACGCTTTGTATCAGCATATCATTAACTACTGAATTTGTCATATATAGTATAGGTTAAAGTTTATTAGTACGTATTTACAAAATTTAATTGGTCAGACGCGGCGTAGCCGCGCGACCAATTGCGTGCTAATAAATTTTAACGGGCTTAGTGTTTAATTATTAATAAACAGTTGACTCACTAGACTGATTAACAGTTTGTCGATTTAACGAAGTAAATGTGTTACGATTCATTTGAAATACTGCAATCCTATTGAACAAAAGATAATTTCAAACACTCTAAGGTCTTTGATTTAAATCTGGTGACTACTATTCAAGAAAGTAAGAATTTATATTTTTAGAATCTGGTATTTACTTAGTTTAATGAGTGATAGAAAGAGCATCGGCACACGAGGCTATCTGATTTATACTCGGGGGCTACCCCCGAGTATAAATCAGATTGCCGAGTGTTTTGATGTTCTTTCTCTCTTGTATTATAGTCAAACATAAAACACGTTACCTGTTGTCACAATATGAAACCTCAGAAAAAAGTAATCAATAACCGAACATCTGAATATAAAATTTATGCCGCATTGTCTTTCTCTGCCGTCACAATAAGTAAACCCCAGCAACAATGAGCCAATCAATGGGCAGGTAATTAATACTTGCACCTCAGTTAACGCACTGTGCATGTATATGTATACGATTTAGTTCTGACACATTTTCAACAGAAAGGTCCCCAAACTATGTTACAACTTAAAATTTAGTGTTTTCTTTATTTCTTATATTAAAGTCCAGAATACAGATAAAACGAAATGAGTCCACTCTCCAGCTCTACATTGATAAATTGATAAATAGCGTAAAAAAGGGAAACAACTTGCAAAGCCAGGTTGTTATAGCTTTGCAACTACATGTCGCCTCAGGGGTAGACCTCTCCTGCTACAGAATAAATTATACGTATTGCCATACGTATTGTCGGCATCTTTATTCAGAATTTCAGATGTGGCATTACTTTGTGATTTTATGCATTAGGTTCTATTTTTTCACAAAAAATGTAACTTATTATACAACGAGCACATACCAAGAAAAATTTATTAGTGCTTCGGATATTCACCGGTAATAGAGAACAATTTTCAAGGCTGATTTTGTACATTACCTGTAACTGTACACATAATTTGGCGGCGTCTTTGATGTGCAGCATTATCATTTAACTTGTCTTTTTCTCATTTTGTTGTATTCAAAGTCTTCATTGGTACAGTTATTTTTAGATATGATCATTCTTCATTCCAAATAAGGTTAGTTCATGCAGCTAAATGTCACGCGCCAGAAAATGTCCCGTTTAATCAGCTTTTCTAGGCATGCTTAAATGACGCGCAACGAGAGGTCGCGCAAACTATTTTTTAGCCCTTCAGCATCTCCAAATATCAGATTGTATTATTGAAATTCCTTACTGCTTTATCTATATAACTGCAAATTTGACCCTTTCCTTGTTTGTACGTGACTGCTGGGGAAAACCAATGTTTATAAGAACATAGAGGTTACTTTGTTCAAATGTTGAGCTATGTATTATGTATTTAGAAGACCGTAGGGAGTCTTATCAAACTCTTACCCCTATGTTTGTGTAAGAGTTTGTATTAAGACGACCGCAGGGAGTCTTATCGAACTCTTACCCATATAACTGCAAATCGGCTCTTACAACTCGATATCAGATAAAAATATAGAAAGTGTCACCTCTTTAATTAAGCATAACATTATTTTCCCCCAACAGTCACGTACAAACAAGGATGGTGTCCAATTACTTAATCTGGCATGTAAAACAATGAGTTTTCAACAATACCTAGGATTGCTAATGCAATTCATTCCTGTCATATGAAACAAAATAATGTTTTGCTTACTTTTTCTAGAAAATATAAACAGTCAGCAATTAATAATTGACATTTTTCTTAGAGTTAAAAGGATATCAAAAAGTTACTGTGTTCTCATTTGTCTCTGCGAGCTGAGCTCCACGTGCATTATCTATGTAATAAATTTGAATGTATCCTCACATTGCTACAGTGTTATCAGCCTTTTTAGAAACACCTGACCTGGCTAATTAAAATATGCCAATCACAATTTTCACTATCAGCACTGGTTTCTTCATGAAAAAGCGGCTATACTAATTACTGCCGAGTAAGAGCCGATTTGCAGTTATGTATGGGTAAGAGTTTGTATTAAGACGACCGTAGGGAGTCTTATCGAACTCTTACCCATATAACTGCAAATCGGCTCTTACAACTCGATATCAGATAAAAATATAGAAAGTGCCACCTCCTTAATTAAGCATAACATTGTTTTTCCCCAGCAGTCACGTACAAACAAGGATGGGGTCCAATTACTTAATCTGGCATGTAAAACAATGAGTTTTCAACAATACCTAGGATTATTAATGCAATTCATTCCTGTCATATGAAACAAGAGAATGTTTTGCTTACTTTTTCTAAAAAATATTAACAGTCAGCAATTAATAATTGACATTTTTCTTAGAGTTAAAAGGATATCAAAAAGTTACTGTGTACTCATTTGTCTCTGCGAGCTGAGCTCCACGTGCATTATCTATGTAATAAATTTGAATGTATCCTCACATTGCTACAGTGTTATCAGCCTTTTTAGAAACACCTGACCTAGCTAATTAAAATATGCCAATCACAATTTTCACTATCAGCACTGGTTTCTTCATGAAAAAGCGGCTACACAAATTACTGCCGAGTAAGAGCCGATTTGCAGTTATAAGATATATGTGAAATAATGAGGATTTTGCTCTTATACACGATAACACATAGAGATAATTCAAGTGTCTGTGATAAGATAAATCAAAACACTTTTGTCAGACTTTTTGCTTATGTTTTCGTGTTTATAAGTGCAATAAATAATGAATTTTGATAGCAAATATTTAATCTCTTTCACTTGAACAGTTAAAACAGGCTTTTTTTTTTAGATCTGACAGCATCGTTCCTTTTTATTATTGCTTTACTTAAGTAATTTTACATGTATAACTATCAACTTCTTCCTGTAATTTCATTAATCCAGGGATATAGATGATACATGTTAAGAGAAGCTGTATTTACACAGATATTCAACATCGCCAATTACGGGCATATGGCGTAGTCCTTAATTGCGCACGCACACTGGAAATTTAATGTTAAATACAGACAGATATTCCAGTTTGCATTCCTAATTATCAACAATTAGGAGAAAATAGAAATTCTAAAGTTTCCTTTTTTCATAGAAACAAGTATACAGGACGCCCATATCAAACATATTATATATAATAAGAAACTCCGGACTCTAGTAAATTTATAACATATAGATATGACATGAAAATATGTAAAAACGGTTAATGATAAAGATGAATCTGATTACAATAATAAAACTTTTTTTAAATATCACAAAAATCAAACATTTAAGTGACATTGACTTTATTGAAATAGAACATAGTTTTATATCTTCATCTTTATCTATACCAAAATACTAAATTCATCTAAATTCTTGCTAAAATCTTTAAGCAGACAATAACAATATATTAAAAATTTGATATTTTGACATGAAAATATGTAAAAACGGTTAATGATAAAGATGAATCTGATTACAATAATAAAACTTTTTTTAAATATCACAAAAATCAAACATTTAAGTGACATTGACTTTATTGAAATAGAACATAGTTTTATATCTTCATCTTTATCTATACCAAAATACTAAATTCATCTAAATTCTTGCTAAAATCTTTAAGCAGACAATAACAATATATTAAAAATTTGATATTTTGACATGAAAATATGTAAAAACGGTTAATGATAAAGATGAATCTGATTACAATAATAAAACTTTTTTTAAATATCACAAAAATCAAACATTTAAGTGACATTGACTTTATTGAAATAGAACATAGTTTTATATCTTCATCTTTATCTATACCAAAATACTAAATTCATCTAAATTCTTGCTAAAATCTTTAAGCAGACAATAACAATATATTAAAAATTTGATATTTAGTACGATTTATTGATATTACACCATTATATTCAACACATCAATTCAATAAATCAAACTTGACGTTAAAATTGAATTATCTCTCGAAATTTGATTAATAAGCTTTCTAAATAAATATATTCTCTAACGCTATTTCTTAACCACTAGCACAAGATCATCCTATTGGCATAGGAGAAAAGGGACTAATGAATAAGATATAAAATAAACCAACCTCGCGTGCTATTCCGTATATGTTCATGCGCAAAGTGCGACATTACACAAACTTTGGTTTCCCTGTTGTTTTTTTTTAAATAGAAACAAATCACCAACTTTAAAGGAAATAACCTTTCAATTCACATTACATTGTATTTTTTTGTGGGAAACCAAATTACTCGTTCCCATATCAAGAGCAGGTAATATCTTAGTCATTGTTCACAATCTGATACAAATGACTAAATAATCCACTGCGGAAGACTGCCAAAATTTAGTATTCAAAACCCATAATGATACATCCATGTTGTTTAATATTACCACTGCTGTCAATAAAATGAATTGAGCCCGCTTTCAATTAGCAAAATATTGTTTATATTTTAAAGGAATACAAAATGTGAGCGAGCCATGCCAGCCTGCACATCCGTGCAGTGTATGATGGCTAAGACCAGGTTTTTTGTCAAATACATCAGAGAGTGGCTTTTAATCTTTTTACTACAGTCTCAAACCCGAACTCTTGTCTTATATATTAAATTATTATGATAAATAGACCTAATATATATATAATGATTAGAAGATAATGCGCAAGAGTGTATTATATACATAAGTTCAACTTATTGTACTACGCGATGAGATATTGTTGGCAATTTCTCTGTCCAACCTTAGTTGTCATCCAATGACAACGCTAATAATAATGAGGCCAAATAAAGCTAGCTTCTATGTATATGTTAGTATTCATCAGTAGCTGTTCTTCAGAAATTAGAAACATTCTCATGTCGATATTGCTCCCGTCAAAGTTTTTAATTTCTGTAAAACAGCACGGATGAACACTAACATTAACACAGAAGCTAGCTTTGGTACGTCAATTTGTTTTGACTACAATAAAAAGTGCATGTGGCCAATGATTTCGGTTTATGAGTCAGTCTGCTATTACCTATTACATTATTTTGGGATCCTAGTAAAAAAGTTAAAAAAACAAGACAGTTCATCGACACTAACAGTGATTCATTATATCTACATGGAAAACCATATTTCTGTTTGGTACTGTCTGAAAATAATCGGAGAATACTATTTTTTCTTCAATACGTAATTTATGGTTTTTGTTCTGTTTATTAATAATTGTTATAATTGTTAATATATGACAAATTACTAATTAGCTTATAAAAATGCTCATTTCATCACTCAACATATCGTTTAACTATTATACATGTATTGACTTATATATACTTATGTATTAATAACCTCTGATCCCCTTTCAAAATTCCATTTTATTTAGTTCCGCCCATTGTTTTCTCGTTTAGCGCACACGCAAATTTTACTTGGGGACCATATGCCGCTTGGAATGGCACTTACGTGTCACATTGAAGGTTTCATGAAAACCGCCATATGAACACATCTGCGGATGTTTCAAAATTCAAATTGTACCAGTTGATGTTAAATTTTGAATTCTGCTTAAGCCGGTGCTAGGGGGCATGGACGGTAGTTTGCACTTGACAGTACCATCCATGAACAGGCTTAAACAAACCGAGTCTGCAACATTTCCAATTTTGCCGTGTTGTGCTTTCTTTAGGGATTCTTATTTTCTCTTTTTTTGACTATATGATAGTTTATGAAATCTTTTAAAGTATATTCACTGAATAAAATACACTCATAAAACATAAATATTACTGAGTATACATTTAAAAAAAACCTAATAAAAACGACAATAAAAAAGAAGAAAAAAAAAGAACAAATCTTATCTAATTTCAGTCTGAGCGCGACACAATGATAACATATATGTGCACTTTCAATTGTAACATCTCGTTTTAAAGTTTAATATATTTTCGCATTTTGCAATATGTCTTTTTTACAGATGGCAGTATCGGTGTTTGGACACCCCACCCCATTGAGTTGAAATACGCGATCTGATTGGATGAGCCAAAATGGACGTCCAATCAGATTGCATATATCACACAGGTATCAGAATCCAAAATGGCAGCGACAAATAATTTTTAAAATACCGTGAAACAGAAAAAAATCGATAGAATATTGATATTCGTTAGAGATGAATTAAGTAAGCTGTGGAATTCTAGTTCTTTTTATTGATGTTATTGAATGATGCAGCGAAATCCCGCCGCAATGCGCCTAAGTCGCCGAAGCGACGATTTCCCGTGTTCCTCATTGTTTGGCAAATTAACATATAGCAGGCTTTTCACCTTTCTATAACTACAATTTTGATAGTGGATTTTTTACGTATGGGTAAGAGTTTGTATTAAGACGACCGTAGGGAGTCTTAAGGCCTCAACAGACGGTAGGATTTAGTTGTACAGCACTAATTAAAGATAAGATGTACAATTTTCAAAGCTATACAACACTTGCATTCAGACGGTAATTCTATACTGTAAGAATCATCTGAGGTTTCCCCTAAAAAGGATCCCTTTACATTGATCCTTTACATACTTTACTCACTAAATACTGTTTTCGCCATGATTAATGATTGAAACACCTCCATTAAAAAAAATATATATATATATATATATTTTAATGTGAAGCCTGGCCGAGACTCAAACCTGGGACCCTCGGAATAATGTACTACTAATCTACTGACTAAGCTATCTGGCCGCCTAAAAACTACCTCCCATCCCTTAATTAGAGAACAATTCAATACCGTGACATAATCATTTTCGGAATAATTTGGGATTCGAACATAACACAACTTTGGGTCTCCTGAAGAGTTTTTCAACATCATTTTTACCCCATCTTACTACTATGTTTACCTTTTAGCCCTTATTGTTCTGGAATTTCATTCATTATACTCATTATCAGGAGATAATTTGGTTATCTGTTACTTGTCGTTGTGGGAGGTCTGAAAAAATCTGTACGACAAGATTTTCAAAATAGAACATGTCCTATCCCTTACATCTAGACATAAGGTTTCCGAAATCAAGAAATAGTAGCCTTCACACATTAAGATTTGTCTGTACATCTTAGTTTTAATTGGTGTTGTACTTCAAAATCCTACCGTCTGTTGAGGCCTTTATCGAACTCTTACCCATATAACTGCAAATCGGCTCTTACAACTCGATATCAGATAAAAATATAGAAAGTGTCACCTCTTTAATTAAGCATAACATTATTTTTCCCCAGCAGTCACGTACAAACAAGGATGGGGTCCAACTACTTAATCTGGCATGTAAAACAATGAGTTTTCAACAATACCTAGATTGTTAATGCAATTCATTCCTGTCATATGAAACAAAATAATGTGTTGCTTACCTTTTCTAAAAAATATAAACAGTCAGCAATTAATAATTGACATTTTTCTTAGAGTTAAAAGGATATCAAAAAGTTACTGTGTACTCATTTGTCTCTGCGAGCTGAGCTCCACGTGCATTATCTATGTAATAAATTTGAATGTATCCTCACATTGCTACAGTGTTATCAGTCTTTTTAGAAACATCTGACCTAGCTAATTAAAATATGCCAATCACAATTTTCACTATCAGCACTGGTTTCTTCATGAAAAAAAGCGGCTACACTAATTACTGCCGAGTAAGAGCCGATTTGCAGTTATATAATTTTATCGGTGGTTTTGTATTTGGTACCTTATAGTAAGCCGTAGAGTGTTGAATTATTTTCTCCAGGGTTGTAGTAGGGGTCCAGGGGAAGATAGGGGTGGAGTGTCCAAACACTGATACTGCCACCTGTGATCTTTTTCAGTATAGTAAGTTTATAACAATTAACAAAAGAATATGTCACTGAAACAACGAAGTTCTTTGAAATAATCAGACAATGTTCAGTACGAACAAATATTATTCATTTATTCATGCGAAATGTTTTTTTTGTATTGGTCGGATTTAAAAAATCACAATACATTTGTTAATATAGTTAAACAATAGATCTTTAGCATGTAACATGACAGGCGTTAAACTGGAATAACAGACAAACAGTTTTGATCAGTTCAAGTATCATGAAATAAAATACAACCGAAAAGGATATTTATATATAAAGTGTACTCAGATAACACCACTCACCCACATAAAATTCTTTTCGTTATGATCAATAAAGGAAAACCACGATGTATTGCAATTTTGAAGGAAACCTCGAATGATTTTCCGATTCGAAACTTATGATTATTATCACCATAATCTAATTATAGGTAATGATTGGGAATCCATTACCGGTTTATTTTTTATTAATCACTGTGTTTTGCTGCGAAGGTAAATAAATATAAACAAAGCACGAATCCATTGACGGGAAAGGTTGGGTCATTTTAAAATATAATTATACCAAATAAGATAGTTTTAAACTTTATATGAAAGTCAAAAACCGTAACATATATAAATATAACAGTAACTTACAGAGTTTAGACATTGTAAAAGTGTTTATATAATAAATGTGAGTTAAACACCAACAATGTCAGAAGATATATAGAAGTAGCCAGCGTGTTTTGGTTTTTGTACACATATTTTCAAATAAAGATAACGTGATATTAACAG
The DNA here is from genome assembly GCF_026571515.1 of Ruditapes philippinarum. NCBI lineage: Eukaryota > Metazoa > Mollusca > Bivalvia > Venerida > Veneridae > Ruditapes > Ruditapes philippinarum. The sequence goes on from NW_026853996.1 coordinate 29,582, forward strand.
AAAATGATGAAAAATATTGGAATTACCCAAACTCGAGTTTTTCCATGTTAAAACATGGCCTTGCACATACTTTTAAAGAAAAATTCTTGTTTTGAGGTTCGTTAACCCATTACTTCATGAATGGCTGTTTTTATTGAAAAGTTCAAATTGCTATGAAACTATAAAAAGGCTTCAATACTGTTCAAACTTGGCACAAATGTTGACTTTCTTTGTAATGGCATACTCAATCTTAAATTTCCTGTTACCATGACAACGACGGGGCATCTCAAAATTGTCAAAAATCACTATTTTGCGTTGATTTTTCCATCAAAACTGATATATCAAAATGATACAACTTCTCAATAGATTGAGATAGAGTCAAAGGCTTTTCAGACTTGGTTGTACAAGTTACCTTAAGGTCGACCTGAGGCCATATTAAGCCTCTTACAAATCCAAAATGTTCTTGGAGATGTAATTCACCCCAAGCAGAATGGGGCACATCCCCCTCTGACACCCCTTGATGTAGCTTTTTGATAGGGGATGGCGAAAGTGATCATTTTTAACACCATTTCTCAATTTGGGGATAAATATGACATTTTTCACCTTTTTGGGCCTCAAAGGAGGTGAAAAGGTCTATATGAGGTAATGGGATAAATCAAATCCTGTCCAAAAAATAACGAGATGCATTTTTCATGCAGAAAAAAAACAAACAAAATAACTGGTTAATTCAAAGGTCCGTGTGAACATTCATATATGTTTATAACCTATTTCGGCAGGTCACGTGTGATATTTAGAAATTGGTGAAATAAATCAAGAACCAGTAAATTCTTCCAATACAAGGTCTTTCTTAATGCGATGTTCCAATTAGACAAATTCTGTTTTAAGATAAATTCCTTTCTCTTTTCTCAATAAATATGTCAGACTCGTTTTAAGAATCTCTGTGTTTCAGTTATATAGTCTTATAATTATCTATATATCAAACTACCTTTTGAAATCCTATAGTAATCCAATGTGTTTGTTCTCTGTTACTGCTGTTTTTGGGAGACAGCACTGAAAATAATTGTAATTTATCAGTTTATTTGTTTTTCATCATTGCGCTTAGAAATGGCATCATGATCATATTGTGACTATAAATAATAGTAGTAGACTGAAGTCATTTTCTTAACAAAAAGTAATGCTTAATGAATGGCAAAAAGGCATTTGATGTTTTCTTTAACAGTCCGTCTGCATATTGGGCACACCGAAAGAACAGGTCCACACCGAGGACACGATCGACAGATATAAGCTTATCCATCCATACATATTATGGTCGCACTACTTTTCTTTAAGTTGACTATTTTCAGGTTAAAGCTGTACATGTATCAACTATTTTGCCAGATTTGTATTGGAATAAACAATATTTTTTTTATGATATATGAACGGAAAGTTTTAATTAACAATACGATTAAAGGGACACTACTGAGGTTTAAAAGCCTATAAACATAACATTTGAATTTCTTACATACATGAGCTGGGGTACTTTAAACAGAAATATATGCAAAGATAGTTAAGAAATATACTTTGAAATAAATTGAAAATCGTATTTTTATGTTTTTCGTAACCCGTTTTGAGTGAAAAGCGTTTAAACGTCTATCATTTGTGTCTTTTTTTACAATTTGAATAATTATTCCGGAAAAAACGAAGTGCTCGAATGATCTGAATTTTTGCACAAAGATTAGTGGTCTAAATCTACTTTATATGGTCCATTTATCTGGAAAATATATTTTCAGTCCCATCATGTCAAAAAACTTCATTAAGAATAAAGAATGTAAGCAAAAAAAGATGAAGCAAAGTCTCATATACTCATCTGCATTGTAGACACTATTACCTATATTAATTGAATTTAGAATTAAATATATCCTCGATTGATGTATATTCGCGGTATTAGGCACATTTGTGAGAAATAATATGGAAAAAAGATATATAATAAATTATACACATAATGTTTGCTTACAATTGGCCTTTTTCAATTTCAAGTCAGTTCAAGTTTCACCAACTTACACTCGTATTTGTCAGTGGTAACTTTAAATAATAAGCGTCTGTCATGACGGCCGCCATATTGGAACTGTATGTTAATTCGCGGACGACTACAATTACGTCATTGTAGGTCAAATCAGTTCACATGACAAAAATTCCAGCCACTTTAAACTGAGAAAATATCAATTTTTCAGAATAATGTTGATTTTTTATATCTATTTCTTATTTGCAGTTTTATTTTGTAAACATGTAAGAAGTAGTAAAAAAACTAAAACAGCCGATAAATTCGATTTTCATCTCCCCATATGACCCTCATTTCCGGCAAAAGATTTAAGTAGGTCAAGTGCTTGCACATTGTAATCTAAACATGTGATTACATCTTAAAGTTTGATGAAGACATAAAAGTTATTCTGTCAATTATATTTTGGTCAAATAGGCTTATATTTAGACCTAATTAATTTTTAAATGAAGGAACTGACACTTTTTGCGTTAGCTGAAATGGGTATCCAAAATCGGTCAATAAATATATTCATAGCCTCGGTTTGGGAAAAAAAGCATGGCCGACTGACCTTCACATCTTGAAGAAATTTCCGGAACTGGGAATTGTTTGTTAAACTTTTCTAAGTTAATAAAAATGGATTACTTATAAGGTAGATGTTTGGGCATAAGTAAAATCATGTTTTTTTTTTAGAAAAATAAACAATAAACTGCCCATTTTTATGTGATGTGTGATGGTTTGATACACGAAACATATGGAGACACATTTTGCGAGAAATATTACGTCATTGTCGGGCAGGTACGACGAGATTTTACGAGATTATCCAAGCGTAAACAAAATCCGCGAATTTATATACACCGCGATTTTACATACATCGACGATACATACATTCAATAAATATATAGTTCCAGGCAAAAATTGGATTGGTGTTATTATCATGACAAATGTGATTTTCATGTTTCTGACCAGATGTATATGTTTTGAAGAAGATACTAATCAAAAGTATCTAGTGCAATTTAAATCCGACAGTTGCCTCGAATTATAAAGTTTGTTAAATAATTTAATGATTTCACTGTTAGTTTAGACATGTTCTTTAAGCGAAACAAGTTTTGTAACTAATGTTAATACATTTATAGTCCGCGCTTCATGGAACTAAGCAGTGTTGGTGTCATATGAGGAAACATGGGCGCGACCCCAGGAGTCTTCCAACCCTTGCTATTACATTGTTTCTCCTTATGAACTGTTGTCTCTTTTTCAATCATTTTGCCCTAGAAAAATCATTTCATACAAGCCTGTGTAGCTGCACAACCAATACTTTTAAAACCCGAATGCGTCCAGTTCAATAAATCAAATGGTCAAGCACAATATATTATTACTTTCGTTCGTTCGTTTGTTCAGGACTGCGCTCGCTCATCTATTTGTTAATTATATATGTTAGTAAGTTCTAGTTTTAAAAGTATCTTTCTGTTCTTATCGTTATAATGATTTATTTCTAAAAACATTATTTGCAAATGTGTTTAATTTATATTTAATCTTAATAACTTCTTACCAGAATATTTAATTCATCATTACGTCCCTTGAAAATCATTTATACCTAAAGTTTACATAAACTTAAAAGTTTGATTGAATACCAGACTGATATCAGACATATAGCCTATTATGTTGACCTCATTCCATATTAAATATACGTATTGGTGAACATAAGCTGTTGAAGTGATTAAAGACCTTACACAATATGACATAAAAACACAGAAAATATACAAAAAGATAAATAATCATCACAGTCAAACACATCTTTATTGAGATCAATCCAAACAAAACATACCATGCAAACTCTCAAGTGTCCATGTTTCAAGTTTTGATACATAAAATGTATCACAGCCTTCTATGAAAAATCATCATTACTTGTGCCAGTCAAGTCAAACATTTTGAATGAAGCCTTATAAACTTCATCGTCTACAATGATAATATTATCGACAAAAGCAGCCCCGCTGTCTTTGTTTCCTTTCATCAAGCATAACTGATATCATATGCATCTTTCACTTCAAGTTGATAATGCTCTGCTGAATTGTACTGGGATGTTGCAAATTCAACGCCTCGAAGGAATTATAGAAATGTATAAACAAAGATTTTAACACAAGCTTAAATATTGTGACAGTAGGTCTTAATTTGCTCTTAGAGCATGAATCATTAAAGTTCAAGATTTAACCATAGAATGTTAACACTTTTTTATACAAATTCCTTGATCATTCTATACAATTGAAAGATCGAAGCTGGTGCTCTTGCTTTTACATCTCCGGAATCAATGTGATCATCGGCCATCTAAGCGTTATCATCAGAGGAAGGTCCCGGCGTATGGCTGCTAGAACTGTGGGCTTTCTCACCATCAAAAAACTACTTTGACAGTTGAGGTGATAGTTTGTCTGCATACTGGACAAACGGACAGAACAGATGCACAAAGAAAACATGAAATCAGGTGGCCACAAGGTATAAATACCATGATCATCTTTTCATCCATACAAATTTTGCACAAGTATTCTTCTCTCAGTTGATCATCTATTAATCGTTTTTCCTTGTCCTCAGTATCATCTGTTATACAAAATTTCATTATCTTATTAGAAATAAATAATTTTGTATAAGTGTAAAATGGTACGATTGTCAAACTTTAAGTACATTTGGATGAAACATTCATACAGATTGTGTTCTACAAAAACATTAATACTCAATTATGGTAACTTTTTCCTGTATCAAATGATGGTAAAAAGATATCGTACATTAACGTTAAACAACTGTGATATTATAATACTATCTAAAATTTAAGAATATTACAATATAAGAAAATCAAACCCTTAGCCTCTTGAGAACCACAATTTTGTTCAGAGATAGAATCTTCTTCGTCAGAACTATCCGAATTCAAATTAATTAATGTTTCACATAACTGTACTGTATTGTAATCGTCACTGTTACCTATAACAATTAATGCCTTATTACACGATAATATATACTGTTAGAAATATCAAATCACTAAGGAATTTAGCGTCATAAATCAACGGAAAAATATACATATGTTTCTTTACAACATTGTGTTAACCGATGTGAGATGATATTGCAATTGTATGCTTCAAACAGCATTTAAAGAAACAAAGCGATTTAACTATGTTTTAGCAATTAAATTCAATTGCTTGTAAAACGAAACACAGCAATTGACTTTAGTAGAATGTAAATCTGAGTGTTACATAAGACTTTTGAAAGGAATTGCTTTGACAACTCATACAATGGTACCTATGATTTCTTAGAAGTAACCAGAGGCTAAGACATTGCAGAAGACATTTTGTGTTTAATATATAGAGGATATTGAATGAGTGTAAGTTCAATACTGAATTTATTGCACGAGTTGAATAAAATTATATTATGCGAGCCTCTGGCGAGCATAATATTATTCTATTCAACGAGTGCAATAAATTCAGTAATGAACTTACACGAATTTAATATTCTATTTATCACATACCCAAAATAATGACCGTTTAAAGTGAAATAAGAGTCATTTTTCATTGACGCGTCTATAGTATAACGCTTACATTTAGCGCGTCTTTACACTATGTTTGTATAACGCTAATGACGTCACGTCAAAATATATGCACGGCCGTGCAATACAATATTTACGGAGTCGCAAAATCGGCACGGGTGTGTGATAAATTTAAACTGAGCAATACCGTGTTCTTCCTTATAAACTGCAACCGCTCTTTCTATATCTTTTCCAGAAAAGCCCATTTCCAAACAAGCATCTTTAGCTACAATGTCAGTTCCTCCACATGCACCAGCTGCTTCCTGCATTATTTTGATCAGGAAGATATCAATGAGCGAAACTATATTCATATTAATTAAATATACAGTTTCAACAAATAACATGTATAGACCACTTCACTAAAGTTTACAGCAGCATGCCTCCAGATTTCTGTCATTCTTTAGGAAAATTTAGAAAATGTATTTAAAAAGTAATTTTCACAATGCAACTGACACTAACAATCCACGTAAATAACCCAAACAGGGCTCAGAATATGCAAAAATAGTACTTATTTAGTTAGTCATGAAGTAGAATTATGGTGATAAATAGGCCTACTTCAAAATCAGTCATTAAAACGTGTATAACATGCATTTTTTTGAATCTTGAATCTTTTTTACTTTTCTTAAAATCTTGGTATATTTTTTTTGGAAATTTTTTGACTCATCTAACTACATGCAGCTTTAAGTTATAAGTCTAACGATTTGATAACTGCATTTGATTACCTAAAAATGAAATAAAACGAAAAGAACTGTACTTATTTTCTGTTTACATGAATTAATAATACTTGGCACATCACTCGCTCGCTCGCTCGCTCGCTCGCCACTCACTCACTCACTCACTCACTCACTCACTCACTCACTCACTCACTCACTCACTCACTCACTCACTCACTCACTCACTCACTCACTCACTCACTCACTCACTCACTCACTCACTCACTCACTCACTCACTCACTCACTCACTCACTCACTCACTCACTCACTCACTCACTCACTCACTCACTCACTCACTCACTCACTCACTCACTCACTCACTCACTCACTCACTCACTCACTCACTCACTCACTCACTCACTCACTCACTCACTCACTCACTCACTCACTCACTCACTCACTCACTCACTCACTCACTCACTCACTCACTCACTCACTCACTCACTCACTCACGCACGCACTCACTCACTCACTCACTCACTCAACCAATAACTCACTCAACCACTCACTCACTCAACCAATAACTCACTCAACCACTCACTCACTCACTCACTCACCAACTCACTCACTCACTCACTCACTCACTGACTCACTGACTGACTCACTGACTCATTGACTCACTCACTCACTCACTCACTCACTCACTCACTCACTCACTCACTCACTCACTCACTCACTCACTCACTCACTCACTCACTCACTCACTTACTCAATCAATCAATCAATCAACCACCCACTCACCCATCCACCCATCCAAACACACCCACCCATAGATACCTTGCCATTGCTGACGTCTCCGTTTTCATCACCCATTATTATTTTATCAATGTACTTTTGTCCTTTAGCTAGAAGGACGTGATAACATTTTGGAGACCATCTGACATGTTCTGCCATTGGAACGTCATCGGGCTCCCAGTTGTTCAAACAAACACCGCAAAAATAACATCTCACTGTATCACCATTTTCTGTAAAAATATCATTATTTGTTTGTATATTTTATATTACTAATGTGCCCGTTTGTAACGTCGCTAATCATTGGATAATCGTGACGTTCATTTAAGAAATATCATCGGCCTGAGAGGTGTATATCGGCTATTTAACACCGGTTTGGAGTTTTGATGCGTAGGAATTGACCACAAAGGCCGTAGGCCTGAGTGGTTAATTTTGTCGCATCAAAACGACAACACCGGTGTTAAATAGCCGATATACACCTCTCAGGCCGATGTTATTTCGATTCTAACACGATAAAATAAGGAAAATCACTAATGTTATTTTTCAAGCGGAAATAACTTCCGGTGCCGATTTTCGTATAACGCTGTTCGATTTTCGCACCCTACTGCTGCGAAGATACAGAAATTATTAAACAAAATAAATAATAAGAAAAAAACGTTATTTTGTCAAGTTTTCAACAATAAAAACTTACGTCGTATTGTGTTTACATCAGTGTCCCATTTATCATTCTTGTATGTATGAAATAACGTCAGCTTGTTTATGAATGAGTTGTTTACTTAGGATGACGTCATTACGCTGCTTACGGATTGGCGCCGTTTTGTCAAAATATTTATTAACTGATATGGATCTAATATGTGGCGTTAGTGTATGTGAGATGTTATTTCGGTGTTGTATGAAAAGAAAACATTATACGAACTGAAAATATAAATAAAAGTGATTTTTATTGTTGCTTTAAAATGCTTTGTAAACTATACAATCGAGGATGAAAACATAACAGCGCATAAACAAGTAGTCCCTAACCGGTGTTTATTGGCAGTTTAACACCAGTTTCTTTCCTTCTTTGTCTATAGTGACAAAATCACGTGAGTGTTAGAATAGTTTTTATATACACGGCTGCCGTAAACTTATGACAAAATTTCTTTTTTTTCTCTCTTAAAAAAGGGAAGTTTGCTGTATTATATATTCGTTATAAAGATTCTTCACGGGCTATATGACCGTATATAAACGGTTGTTTGCTCGGGATACATATACAAACAACTGTTTATATGGGGCCATATAAAAACAGGTCAACTAATATTATATTTTTACTTTACTCTCAAGCTTAGACTAGTGAGCATTTATTTGTCATTAATCTGTGACCACTATCTATTTATTTTAGTTTGTTTTACAAAAAGTCACTTTTAAGTAAGCCGAAATAGTATATACATGTATATGAACATGAACTGATTTGCAATAAGACTTCAACTGATCTCTGTTTTACATAATTCATGATTAAAAACTCGTTTCTTTTGTACTTACTCGTATAGAAAAATCCTGCTTCGACAAGATCATTTTTGTCAATTAAGATACTGTCTGACCAGTTCGCAAATGTTTCTAAACGCCTCGATTCAGCAACATAGATTCGGAACATTGGTTTTTCAACACTACTTCCAAGAGCAGCTGATTCTATATCGACCATCCTCCGACTACTATAACGAAGCTGCGAGCCCATGTTGAAGAAATTTCAACACGTTTGTGTAACCCTGTAAGAATTAAAAATTTTGCATGCCATAATGAAACTATACAATGTAAATTGATTTCTAGAATTTTCAAACTTCATTGTCCAGTGTTACTTTATGCAATGTATGATATTGGTAATATCAATACATTTTTCATCGCATTAAGGCTTTGAATTTTAGAATTAATGATAGCATTCAGTCTACTGTTGTGTTATATTGTACATGTTTTATAAATACGCGAACTCTAAATACTATTTTCTAGACGCATGTGCTAAAGCAATACGATAAAGTCAACTGTTTTGTTTTTACAAACACTTGCGCATACTAAATTCTGACTAATAAATACTCTGAGAACAACACATTAAATGATTTTAACACATTGTAATAATCACTGTTCTTAACACCATACTTCTTGAAATTTAAGAATATGAGTTACGAAATAGTTGTTACATAAATACATGTATACATTTTAATGCAAAAGCATAAAAAAGACAACATACAATAAAATAATCAGTAGATGACCACATGTAGCTTTGAAAGGTTTACGGACACTGAATCCTCTGTTACTATGCAGCCTAGCGTATTCATGAACAATGTGACTATTATTTTTTCATTCTGGAATAAAGAACCTTTTGATAATCATAAAACAATGATATGGATTTAGACATACATTAAATAATGAGTTGCATATTAACAAATGTCCGTCCGTCATCAAATCACAATTGTCAATGTTGACGGAAAATTAAAGGTTTTGTATTTATACACATAGAGAAAACTCAACTGCACAAAGGGCATGATTCTCTCAAATAATAACATGCGAATCGTGCGATAATTATCTAACACTACCATTTGAATCCAGAAAAATAGAGAAAAACAGAATCTCTTAACAGCGTCCAATACGACAAAATTGAAAATGTTGCAGGCTCGGTTTGATTGAGCCTGTTATGAACGGTACTGGAAATAGCAAGTTACCTTCCACGCCCCCCCTAGCACTGGCTGAAGAAAAATTCAACATTTAAACACGAAAATATTGACATTTTGCATTTGGAAACATTCGCAGATGTGTTCATACGGCGGTCATCATGGAACCTTCAATGTGACACCTTCGTGCCATGTCATGAAAAGCGACATATCGTCCCCAGTTAAAAGAAAATTGCAAATTCATCAGCTTTAGATGAAAGAAAACAACTTTCAACTCTAATTTGCTTGACTGATATTTTCAACCGTGAATTTATTGATATCCGTTTGATATTGCATGATCTCTGTTATTGAATGGTTTTATTGAAACAATTTCAAGAACTTGTGTTTATAATCTGACACCAGCAAATAATAAATATTTCCTTTTTATGCATATAGGGGGAGCATATAGTCGCCGGGTGGGTACGTCTCGAATTCGTATCCGGCCCATAACTTTGTTATTTGAAGTCGGATTTTACAACTATTTCACAGAAATGATCACCATATTGAGACGACGTGTCGCGCGCAACATTTGGGTCGCTACCTTGAAGGTCAAGGTCACAGCATGATCTTGCAGCAAAATCGTGTTCGCCCCATAACTTCGTTATTTGATATCGGATGTTACAACTATTTCGCAGAAATGATCACCATATTGAGACGACGTGTCGCGCGCAACATTTTGGTCGCTACCTTGAAGGTCAAGGTCACAGCATGACCTTGTTTTTAAAGAATGAACATAACTACCATGTTAAGACCACCTTTTTTGTATAATTTAATGATTACAGATTGTTTTATTTTTGCCTTACTTTTCCAAATAAAATCATAAAATAAGTCATCAAGTGTTTCAAAAAAGCAGTATTAGTTGTAGGTAGGCTTGTAAAATCAGTAAATAAAGGAAGCAATATTGACTTAACAACAGCGATTTTTTCTAGTTAAGTTTATACCCCTTTTCTTATGACTAATACTATTTTTTACATTTCTGCAGCTTTAAACTTAGTACGTGACATAAATCTGAAACCATTAGAGGCATTAAGATATAACTTTGTAGGTAGATTGATCTCATTAAATACAAGTGTAGTGCAAAAGAACCTTAACTCTGACTTGCCAAATTTGGAGTTATTGCCTTTTTTCATTTTTAAACTTTGAACTTTGCCTATGACATAACTCTGACACTACAATAGGTATACTTTCCTGTGTCCAAAACCTATTCGGGGAGCCGAACCCGATTCAACCGGTTCTTATTTAATAATGTTTAAATAATTGTTAAATATATTTAACATGTATTCAACAACTTCTACCTGTTATTTCATTTATTTGGAAAAGGTACACAAATGATAAATGTTAAGGGCAGCCGTATTTATATAGATTTAACGAAGTTACTTTCTATATCGCCTTGCGGGCATATGGCGTGATCTTTTATTGCACCTGAAAATTCCTTTGTTGCTTTTCTAATCGTAATGAAAAATAAAAGAATAATTGGCTATTTTTCCAGTTTGAGCTTACAGATATAACATTTAGAAGTGCCCTAAGCTTTAATAAATGGTTATAATGGTAAATATTAACTTGATTGAAAATGAATAAATTATTTAGATATTACAATTGATTTTTAAAAGCGACATTAAACGAATCCAGTTATACTACATATACGCAAGTCAACTCACGTTTAAACACAGTTATTACATTTATGTAAATGTTGTGTTGCGGCATAATAATTGTGATAGTAAAGAACAACAAATGGATTATGGTATATATAAACGTTATTAAATGCACGAATTCAACGTCTCAAATACGATATTAAATATGACGATTAAAGGGATATTCAGGCAAAATAATGACAAAAATATATAAATGATCTTATGTACTCAAATCAGGCTAAAATGACATTTCTTGAAGTTTCAGCATGAATTTCTGTTTGAATTCGATTTATTTTGAGTTTGAAACGTAAATATATCTATATATGTTGAACAAAATTTAGACGCCAATAGAATCACCAAATAGTTTTAAAACAAGTCAGGTGACCTGAACAAACCTTTTAAGTTACAATAACATATATTTTGAATATTGTATGATTGAAACAAGTCTTTGTCATTCATAAAATAATTTAAAATGTTCTTTAACGTTTCCAGAGTTCACTTTGACAAATATTGCGAAATCATAGCGCTCTAACCTGACCCACGCGGGTCAAGTTAGGAAACCACCATTTTATTTTTTAAATGGAAAAAAGTTTTGTTCCATTGACTGTCTAATATATTCATTTTGAGGGCATTTACAGAATAATGAATGAAAAATTCAAAACTAAGAAATGAAAATTTTGCCTTTGTCTCCCTTTAAATCGAATAGTCTATTGAAACTTTATCTGTAATCTTTCTGAATCGATATTCAATATATAGTGTTTTTGTTAACCTCAACAACTAATTCATCCTATTGGTACAACAGAAAAAATACCAATGTGAAAAATAAAATGAACCAACCTTATGTATTTTTCCATATATTAAAGAAAATGCACAGTGTAGGTTTAAAATAGAAACATAACCCGTACGAAAAAGATAGCAGGATTCCGCCTAATATAAGCAGGAAAACGCTTAAAATTTCCGTGTATATAAGATTTTCCTGCTAATTTAAGACGGACACGGAATTTTGTAAAAAATCCTGCTAAGCAATTTCATATTCCGCCTAAGGCTTAGGCGGAAAATATGGGATGAGCAATAATTAAGGCGGGTTTTAGGACTTAGAATTTTGTCAGTTATTTGTTAACAGGAATTATGTACTTAGACTTTTTTGTTAACCAGAAATTGAACTTAGAAATTTTTACTAGACAGATTTTCTGAATTAAGAGAAATTTCTGCAGAAGACAGGTAAATTATAAATCGAATAAGTGATCAACAATTATTTTGCTGCTTTTATTCATTGTTAATTTTCAAAACTAAAATATTGTTTGTACAAACATAAATATACATTATCATTAATTGATAAAAAAAACTCTAAAAAAGAGTCTAGTCTGTTAAGAAGGACTTTGCAAAGTTTTTTTTAAAAATATTTATTATGAATTTTGGATTCTTTTTCCATTTATTTTCTGGTATGTTTATATATATGTGAAAATAAAACGATGGGTTGGATTATCCCTGTTTACCATCATATCATGGACTTGTCCATAATTTGAAATCTAGCTAGGAAATATGGGTCAGCAGAAGCTGAGACAGTGGAAATAAAGCAAATAACAAAGGATTTTATTGATAGTTAAAAATTGTGGTGATAATATATAAGCAATTTTTGAGATAATATTTTATTTAAAGTGTAAGGATTGAATATTTTTAAATTTTTCAAAGAAAAAAAAATAAGACTAATAGCCTTTTGAATGAAAATGACAATAATCTTGATATGCTCAGTTGTAAAGGAATTTTGAATGCTACATTATGACCTTGGACAAGAAGATAAATACCAATATCATAAAAATTCAGGTAAGTAACTTTTGGATACATTTAAACAATAAAAATATATTTCAAATGTATTAAATAATTTTGCATTAAGTTTGAGAGTAAATTTGTAACACTAAGGTTGGTTGTAATGAATTTTAGTTTAAATGCATGTATAATTATAACTGCATACAATGACAAGAAACAATAATATAAGATATTAGTGGTGGAAGTGTTTTACTGATGACTGTTTGTGTTTCAGGATAGTCTCAAACTGGTGTAAAAAGAATGGGAGGGAGGAGACAAGGATATTAACGATACCGCATAACTCAAAGCAGATCAGTTATGCTTGGAATAAAAATGAAAACAGCTGGCTGAACAGAAAACATTTACAGTGAAATAAAATGAAATAATTTGCCATGGATTAAAACAATACAATAGCAGTGCAATAAAAATATATCTCGTGTTTCTGTTTTTTTTTGTGTGACTCTTTTACGTACTGTACATGCAACCTAATGTAAAAAGCTATGGTAAAGCTCACAAAGATAACTTAAAAGCTTGGTAATTGTGACCGCCTTTTGTCTGTCTGTACATTTTGGATTCCAATTATTCTTATGCAGCTAAATAATAATGTTGTATCCATCCATAATTCAGCTTTATTAGTGTACCATCACAAAATTGAATAACTTCATTTCCTTAGGCGGATTTTTTGCTAGTATTCCTTAGAAAGAATTTTCTCCTGCTAGTGATTTTTATAAGTAGGTATTTTTTTCCTGGTTAAAATATTTTAGGCGGAATTTTTTCCGGCTAAGAATTTTCCTAAGGCGGAATTTTCTCCTGCTAGTGCTTTCCTTAAGCTGATTTTTTTCCTGGTTAAATTTTCCTTGGCGGATTTTTTTCCCTCTACCCTAACTGTTTTCCTCCTAAGAAAATTTGCATATTTCGCAGCGTATTCCTGCTTATAGGAGGAATCTGTGATATGTAAACCTGAAATGCCTTAGACGGATTACGCCTAGTAGCTAGGAGGAATTTCTGCTTTTTTCAAGGCGGAAGTTTTCGTACGGGATAAACTCCCATGTTTTAAAAATAGAAACAAATCATTCAAGTTAAACTTATATATAGTTATATATTAAAATTAGATTATTGGGAAACCACAAAATGAGAAAGAGTAGAAAAAATCGTATGACTGTATAAAATATAAACCATTATGGTGGCTGATTTGGTACACTGCGCAGGGTTTACTTAACCTGGCAACAATCGGATCATCTCGGCTATTATTGATAAAAGTTCTTATCTGAAGTATGACGGAAAGTGTCGAGAAAATACGATTGAACCTAGCTACTTAAAAGAACGAAAAATATCGTATAGTTTCAAACAGGCAAAAGATTTCCAATAATAATGTATTCAGCAACGGAAAATTCAGATAGGTTTCCCACTTAAAGCGGTTTCCCAAACTAGGATAACGAATTGAATGCGTGAAGGAATAATTTTAAGGTGAGTGTTGCAGATTATTATTCATTCACTTCGTTTATAGAGTCGACCTATTAGCAGAGCATAGATGTATTTGGTTTAAAAATATTTTATTGCATATATTGTAATCATAAATTATTCATACATTTTAACAACCATACTAACATAATACACGCAATGGATTTTGACGGAAGCACTAGGTGCTTATTGAGTTCAATCTCCATAATTGATAAATTGCAATAAAACTAATACATGGCTGGTAGATGAGCAAGTAAAGAACATATAACAAATGTGTACCACAACCTCTTCTATTGATTGTATACAAAATATTTTTAAAAAAATTAACAAAACTAGGTTATGTGGTAAGGCACTTGCAATATTATAATAATTGATAGATTTTAGTATAATATATTAATAGAAAAAAATAAGAAAGAGAAAAAGAAGAAAGAAGATTAAGATGAAAACCAACGTTTAAGATGAAGAGGCAAATAATTTTTTTGGACAAAGACAGTATAAAAACAATTATTATTTTTTAAAAGTGTTTACCATTCTTATTGTTAAGTCGTAGACATTACTTTGCAACATTTAATCGTCATGCAAACCTCCCACTATCCATTATGTATTTTTGGACGGCCAGAAATAACTCCGTATTGTCTGATTGAGAAAGAGAAACATCCCGAAACAGAAAAGTATGAAGAGAGACATTTTGAGTGATTTGACGCACTTTTATAAGAAGGCATGTATGGTTGCTACAATCCATGCGAAGCCTAGCATGTAAGATCTGTGCAATTCGTGATCCGCTGTGAAAAATAAGCGGGGTACTAATCAAACGACTGGCCATAACTTTATTTTTCAAAAACTTTAAAGTAGGTGAAAAATTTTTACATCTGTTTTTAGGGTATTCCAAAACACGAACTGTCACGGGTAAGAAAAAGAATTTTTAAAAAATGGTTAGTTCGGAATGTAAAAGATCTCCACTTGTTTGGGGTTCGAAGGTTGTCAAAGCGTTTTGAATAAATTTGGGGGGAACGAGATTTGTTAGACTTCTGGCGCAAAAAACCATTTTATCTTTTCTTTATTAAAAAAAAATTATAAGCCTTTGAACGCGTGGGTCTCTCTTCGGGGGAAAAGGGCCCCAATTCCCACTTCCTTTTTTTTGGAGGCCCCCAGTTTCTCCCATATAAAAATGAAGCACATTCTTTTTGGTTTCTTGTAAAAGCATATTTCCTTTTAAAAGCCATAGAACCCCCAATTTTTCCGATTATAACAACAGCCTGTTCTAGAAATGGTCGGATGAAAGAGGTGTATATTACTTCAAGAGATTTTCTATCAAGAGTTAATTTCAGTCAGCGCATGATGTGAACCCGTTTCCATGCTTTATTTACTATATAGTTAATATGTTCATGCCAAGAGCAGTCATTTCAAAGAATGATACCCAGATAATTGTGGTGGTCTACTTCCGATATAATTTGGTCATGCATATTTAGAGAGGGTGGTTTTGCTGATGCATTGTTCTACTTCAAACCACTTGCCCCTCACCGCTGTGGGTTCGAATCCCGACAGGGACTTTAGATTCTTTCAAGTGAGGAAGCTATCCAGCTAGCTTACGGAACGTTGGTGGTTCTACCCAGGTACCCGTTCGTGCCTGAAATAATGCACGGAAGGGCACCTGAGGTCTTCCTCCACCAGTAAAGCTTGAACGTCGCGATATGACCTATACTGTGTCGATGTGACGTAAAAACCCAAAACAAACAAAGAAACAAACAAATTTTTCTACTAAGCAATAGGCATTCGGACTTTGCAGGATTAAAGTTATCTAACCACGTTTCGGCCCATTCTGTTATTTTCAGGATATCAGATTGGAGGAGTTCTGCAGTAGCATTTGGGTTTTCAACAATAATATATAAACTGGTATCGTCAGCAAAAAGCCGGATATGACTTCCAATGTCGACTACAATATCATTTATAAAAATAAGAAATAATAGGGGTCCTAATATTGAGCCCTGGGGAACTCTAGCATTTACTGCATCCCATGTAGATTGAGTACCAGGTAGCACAACGCGTTGACGTCTTCCGGAGAGATAATTAGAAAACCAGTCTAATAATTTACCCGAAATACCAGCATTTTCCAGTTTGACCAACAGGCCTTTGTGCCGACCTTATCGAATGCCTTACTTATGTCAAAGAAAACCGTTCTTACTTCTAAACCATTATCGAGCGCTTTACAAAATGTATCGTACAAAACTGTTAACTGATTAACTGTGGAGTCACCTGGTCTAAATACAGACTGAAAAGGGGACAAAAAGCGGATAGCGTTTAAATGAATATAGATGTGTTTGAAGACAACTCTTTTGAAAACCTTTTCAATGCAACTGAGTAATGAAATAGGTCTATAGCTGACAGGGAGACAAGTGTCACTCTTGTTGTAAATAGCACATACATTTGCGTCTTTCCAAGTTTCAGGGACTATACATGAACGAAGAGAGTGATTAAAGAGAGAACATAGAGGGATTGATAATTCAGCTGATGATTCTTTGAGAATACGGTTGTTTATTCCATCTGGGCCTGATGCTTTTCCTGTAAAGAGATGTTTTAATGCGTCTTCTATTTCTTGTGGACTAAGAACCAGAGATGTTAGGAGATTTGTGTCAGTTGGAGGAGTTGCTTGTGGGACTTGCTTACCACTTTCATTCAGGAAAGTTTGGCTGCAAAAGTAGTTATTCAGCAGTTCAGCTTTTTCGAAGGAATCGTGTATAAGATTGTCAGTATATGGGCTTTTTAAAGGAGGTATAGTTTTGTCCGTATTTGGTGAAATAAACTACTTAAGGGTAGACCACCAAGACTTAGGTGAGAGAGGTTTGGATTTAAGTTTATTTGCCATTTGTTCATAGTAATCAAGGTTAGAGCGTCGTATTAATGTGACGGTGTCATTACGAAGTCTCCTAAATTTTGCCCAAGAAGTTTCGCTGTTAGTTCGTTTGGCCTTGCTGTATGCACAATTACGTTTTCTTATAGCTTTACGGAATGATGTATACATCCATGGTACATCGTTAGGGCGTATTCTGACATTTTTATTAGGGATACATTTGCTGCTGATTTCTAAAATATTTTCTTCTACTTTGGTTGTATGAATATTGATGTTCTCATGGTAACAAGAGTGCCAGTCGAATTGCTTGTTTCAGAGTGTGAGAGTCACAACGGTCATACATAATATATACATACATATGTGTCTTGAAAAGCAAGTTTGGCTTGTGGAATTTCAACAGAGCAAAGACTGGACAGTGAAACCGAACAGAATGGTCAAGAAAATGGTCACCGACACCAGAAAATAAAACATATTCAGCTTTAGATACAAATATAAGCTCTAGAGTTGAGTTTGAGTTTTCGGTAAAATGTGTCGGTTCATTAATAAGTTGGACAAGATCGTTCTTTCGACAGAGTGAAGCTATATTTAAAGATGCATTACGATTTTGGGTATTGTATTTAAAATATCCCGTGATGAATATATCGGAAAACCCAGTATCGACAGCCAGTGAAAAAGAATCGTCTATTAAGCTATTATAAACTGAATCAGCGTTAGGTGGCATGTAAAAGTTGCCAAAAAGTATCTTTTTGTTGTTACGCAATGTAACATCGACCCATAAGCATTCTAGGTTATTTGGTTCAAGATCAGCTCTATGCTTGAAGTGAAGATTGTTTTTAACATATATAATAACACCTCTATGACTGTCTCCGTGTCTGTCTTTGCGGAGAGGCACATGAAATGTAGGAATTTTCAGATTTTCATCGAAGGCAGAATCGCTTAACCAAGATTCCATAAAAGCTAGAATATCAAAGTCCAACAACTCAACAGACAATAAATCTATCTTGTTTTGAATACTTTCAACATTATAATGTACAAAAGATAGGTGATTGTGAAAAATAGTAGGATCGTTAAAAGAAGACGATACTGAGGACAAAGATGATCTAGCTGTACTGGGTCCAGGGTTCTTATGTACATCGCCACAATTTGTAATAAATGTATGTGCCATAATACTAAAACACTGACAAAAGGAATCCGAATACAACCGTTAGTAAATAATAGGTTTGAGTTAAGACGAGACAAGTTCGGATATAACTTTCTTGTTTGCTGTATGACATTATGTCTAGCACGAGTTTCAGATAATATTTCATAATGTAACGAAAATAAGAGAAGCAGGTTGCAGAATACTAACATGTTAATGAGGAAGTGAAAAGTCAGTGGGATGTTTGATGGAGATCTATAAGTATACATGGTACTTTGTTTTGAATAATTATCGCTTTTCGGAGTAAAGCCAAAAGAATACTGGAAGCTATCATTTACAATAAGGCTTGCGTATTACAAAACATCATAACAATATATCATGCATCGATAATTTTAAGTCGTTTTTACACCATAATTCAATTGTTTATATTTAAGGTTACACCATCATTAACACATTTTACCTCACTTGCAAACAATATAGATATATAAAGTAACACCATCTATTAGATAGAACCATCTACATGTTTTATACATGTATGTTAAGTAATACTATAAAACAATCTTCAATGAACTTGGTTACTTAGTTGTTTCGCAGAGTCGTTGGTATTACATCGAACATGTTTCTTATTTCACGCAACTTGTCACACATTATTGTATATTGTACAACAGCTTTGAACTTTTAAAGCGATCAGTGTAATATCACAATATAATCTTAAATAAGGTTAGTGTCTTCATCGCCACTGAGTACGCTGTATATGTATTGTTTCCAAGTTGTGAAATTATGCAACAACTCTTAAGAACAAAGAAAAATGATATAAACGTTCGGTAGTTGAAGTATACTTATACTGCATAGAAAAGAAAAGTAACGCCTATGCTAATGCATAGAATTTTCACCACAGACAGATGAACTGTAATACGGCAGAAGGTCGAAATTTGCTAAATAAGTGATTTATTGTTCTCCATCTGATATTCATGCTCCAAGAATAGCACTGTCTTTAAGTAACACGGGCGTCAAATAGCAATTGTGAGCGAAATTTTGTCAGATCTTCATTAACAAATACCCCTGTACGACCAATATTCCTTAACTTGGCACGATTTGTATAAAGCTTTTGTCGAGACCTGAAAGTGCCAAACTTCACAATAATATCACGTGGTTTTTCATTTATTTTGCGTTTTCCTACCCGATGAGTACGATCAATCTCGGGTAGTGACAGGTCGCTTCATATTTCATGTTATATATCTAAAATGATTGCGTCTGTATTTTCGTCTGAGGACTCTGGAATCCCTGAAATACGCAGGGAATTTCTTCGACTATACTGTTCGGTTGCGGCCATCGACTCCAGAGATTTTAGGGCAAGATTTGTATTCTCTAGTTTCAGAATATTATTTTCGTGTTCCACTTTACTGATTTGGTTTTGCAATCCATGGATCACGCCACACACTATAGTTTCAATAGATGCATTTATAGTATCTTTAAGTTCAGTCAATATAGTGTCCTTAAGAGCAAGAGCTATAGAATTTATTGCTATATCATACAGAGTGATGTTGGTATTGTGCTTAGCCGACTCAGCCATACTTTCAGAGTTATTCTCTCACAAAGGTTTGTATGTGTAGAAATTAATGACTGGGATTGAATTTTTTTTTACTAATAATCAAGTCCTCTGGCGAAGAAAGGTCTCCTTTCTAAATAACAATGGATGTGTTACAATCTTCATCATACTACTGAACACGCCACGTAGTTGTTGTTGTGAAGTATACTTGTATATGTGTATATATATTTAACAAAGTGGTTGAGTACTGAACTCAGTTTATCGTAAGCTCTATCATTTCAAATGCAATGCAATGAAGACAAATATATACATAATCATCATTGTCGTATCTTGTATAAAGCAACCGATAAGAAAGAATAAAATTCTAGAAAACAAACATTATACAGTTCAATCGCTACACGGGTATTAATAGCAAGCCCGTTGGTTGGTCAAAAATTAAGCACCTATATAAGAAAATGAGCGGCGTGGTATCGGTTTTTGTTTTTGGTTAGGAAACGCCGAAGAATGTAGCTTGTCAATTCTCATTGTTTTTATTTAGATTTATACAATTATAAGGCATATTATATCATTACATTACGTGGCCGATGTCGGGGCATACATGAAACATATACGTAAATTCGTACCCATATTTCTAATTCTTTATTTCAACAGCCATTGACAAAATTTCGCCAAACCTTATTTCCAAACCAAACTTATTTAGTCTTTGCTTTCGTGTTGGAATAATATAAATAACGTTTTTCACCATTCTTGTTTTCAATTTATTCTGCAAAACTGTGAAATGTGTTGCAGATTTAGAGAGATGTTTGCTGGCATTTCTTCAAAATGGGACCTCAGCTTAAGATAAATAGCCAAAGGGTGACCAATCCAGATCCGGCGGCTCTTGGCATTATTGTTGAAAAACCAAAATTCCCTGACTATGCTGATAAATCTAAACGTTTGGAATCATATGCCACCTGGCCAGACGACAAACCAATTGACAAACATGATCTCGCCGAAGCAGGCCTGGTCTACACGGGTACTATTTATAAATGAATTATTTATTAACCTTCAAAAAAGTAGTTGTAAAAAAAACTTGTAGTATGTTCAGCTTAAGTGTTAATATATCGAATTGTAAATACACTAGTTAAATAAAAATATAAAGAGGCAACATTATTTTGAAAACTAGTACATAAGAAATTATCTAAAGCTAAATAAAACACGTACATAAGACAATATATATGTTAACATGTGTTATCTTAAAGCTTTTTATTTTGGACTTATTTTCAGGAGAAGGCGATAACGTGAGATGCTTTTTTTGCGGTGGTGGTTTGAGAAACTGGGAACACGGTGACAATCCAATGGAAGAACATGCCAGATGGTTTCCAAAATGCGCTCACATACTTCTTGTGAAGGGACAACAATACGTTGATAAGATCAATCATGGTGATGTTAAAAGTAATGAGGTATCTTTAAACATTATTCTTTATCTTAAATGTTCATTTCATTATTATCATTATACTTTTGACTCTACTTTACTAGCTTTTACTTTCGCCACCGGAATAACACTAACAATATTGGCTAACGACAATGAACTGAATGAATGTGCACTCTTTATTCATCAATGTCAACAGCAAGAATGAATGAATGAACGGACGGACGAACGAACGAGCGAGCGAGTGAATGATAATTTTGCTTTCACAAAGGAACGTAAAATAACTAAGGACCTTCTTTTATTTTGAGAACTAAACAAATGTTATGAT
The DNA here is from genome assembly GCF_026571515.1 of Ruditapes philippinarum. NCBI lineage: Eukaryota > Metazoa > Mollusca > Bivalvia > Venerida > Veneridae > Ruditapes > Ruditapes philippinarum. The sequence continues at coordinate 51,436 of NW_026853996.1, forward strand.
TAAATCATAAAATGTATTACCTTTAACCAAATGATAGGGACATGTGATATAATAGTATTAGAACTTTGTAGAAAGGTAATTTATTTGATACAAAGTGTGATATGCTTTGCTAATTTATAAAAAAGGAATCGACTGGCGCATGTGGCGGTTTTGATAGGCAAGCAGAACAGGACTGTGTAGATATGGGGTTTTCTAGAGAAGTGATAGAAAGAGCGAAAGTAATTTTTAAGGAGAAACACGGTATTTCTTAGTTACTAATAGAATAATTCTCATTATACGCAAAGCATTAATTTCCGAATAACATTTTGACTGCAACTATTTTACACTGTTTTAGATCCTATAACCAGATTTGTTAAAATCGATGCAGGATATTTTTAACGGTCAGATTTGAAAGTAATAAGATTTTACTGCTTAGTTTCTTCCTATGTAAGTTGACACAAAAAAACTGATTTCAAAACAATGTTTTTATGTCGCATAAATGTAATAAATGGTGTAATGTTCAAACCACTTCTCTTCATAATAATACCGCTTCCAATATGTCTGAAACAATATATTACTACTGTATTTAAATTAATTGATAAAGGTAACGTAGCCTTCAATACAAACCAGTTATGTGAGATTTTGTGTGAACTCGGATAGTTCTGACAAGGACGAATCTCCAGATGATCAAAGGTCTGGTTCTGAAGACGACAAAGGTTTGTTTGGCTTTTACTTAAATGTCTTTTATATTTTATTTACGATATGGCAAACACTTTACATTTCTTGATATATATCATTTTTGTTTACTATTTTTTGTTGGCACAAAATCATTAATTGTAGTATAGTATGTGTGTTGAACATTGTCTTCGTGAGTACTGAACATTATATACTAAATAATACGGAGGTAGTTTTAACACATAATACCTGGGTTCCCATATTTACTCGATTATGTCAAGTATTTTTGTTGACACATTCAAGTCCTAGTAGACTACAACGATCAAGTACGTATATGCGACATTTGTGACAGTAAATTGAGGACATATAATCGGGTTTTCTTTCGAGTTTCTTAAATATTGTAAACGGATTTAATAAGTCACTAACCTGATTATCTGTCTGTATATACATCCATTTCACGAAATATCGGCCGGAAAAGAGCCGACGCATGTTTGTAATATATAGAACAAAGGCTGGGTAAGAAGTATTTGTTGGGATAAAAGTTCGTGGGATCTTAAATTCATGGATGGACCTACCCACGAAAACTACGAAAATTCGTGCCCCACGAATAATAATGATTTTACAGTAGCTACAATGGTTTAAATTGCGGCGGTAGTTTTAACATGTAATCGTTACAATGGTTCAAATTACGGCGGTAGTTTTAACACATAATCGTTACAATGGTTCAAATTTTCAGTCTTTAGGGACCTAAACTTTTAATTCTGTTACAGATATGTCAGAAGAGTTGGTACGACTTCAAGCTGAAAATAGTCAACTCAAAGAAATCATGATGTGTAAAATCTGCATGGATGGAAAGGCTGATTTAATATTCTTACCTTGTGGTCACATGGTTTCATGTGCTCAGTGTGCACCTGTTCTTTCTGAGTGCCCAATGTGCAGACAAACTATTAAGGGAACCATCAAAACATTTTTTGTTAATCATTAGCGTTATTTTTTCTTTAAGGAAAATAAGCTGTTTAAGCCTGCTTTTATTTATAGTGAAAATATTACCAACATAGATGATATTTCCAAGCTGATTGTTGGAAAAAGTGACACATTACAATTAAGTTCAGTGTTGGGACAAATATTTGTTCTTTAACTAGGTTAAAGGGTTTTCTTTTCCATCTTTTGCTGCTATAAACATTTGGACAATGGTACATGCTAATGAAATCCATTGCCATTCTTATACTACATTCTAGTCTGATATAAAAAATAGTTTAAACATTATATAGATAAAACAAAAATGTTCTTAAAACGAATCGGACAGGATTAATAAAGACAGAAAGGATATAAGAGAATAAAGAGAAAAGACTTCATCTTAGAACAGGATTGGTCTAATTTGGCCCAATGACTTTCTGAAAAATATGTTGTCTTTATCTATTCATTAAATTCTATTATTTTGAGATTAAATATATAAATGTGTCAAGTTGATATTATGATGATTATTATTATGATGAAGTTATTTTTTTTTAATAAAATGTCAAAGTTGACGTTTGTGCTTTTAACAAAATGCCAGTGATGTGCCAAAATAGACCACTTACCTTTTGCTAAAGCTTAAATTAGTCAGAAACGGTTCGGAAGGATCCTAAACATTTACTAAAAAAAAAACGTTTTCCATGTACAAGAGATGAATACGTGTTTAGTTTTTTTATCAGGACCGTAAAGAAATGCAAAATAAGTACAAGTGCACAAAATAGTAAACAGACCCATGCACCAAAAGCATAAGCTACAATAATGCTGGATAACTCATACTTTCTAGTGCTTTTATATATATATAAACCTTATTAACGCTTGCGAAACCACACAGTGCTACCGACGCCAGTGATGACAGATTGCTGCAATAATGACATAAATCTGACTGATCACTGCAGGGAGGTTCTTACTCTTGATGGTACATTGATATTATGCAAATGATGTAAGGTCGAAATGTATTTTCAAGGCTGTCGATATTGGCAGAAACGCTCTGAAACTAAATGTAACATTCTGACAGAAAATGGAGATCTCTTTTCATTCCTTTTTTTGCGGCGAGCCGCATTAGTTAGATACTGAGATTCTGGAGGGTCAGACGATTTTAAGAAAAATAATCAAATTACATAATAATAATAATAATAATAATAATAATAATAATAATAATAATAAATAATAATAATAATAATAATAATAATAATAATAATGATAATAATAATAATGATTATAATAATGATAATAATAATGATAATTATAATAATGATAATAATAATAATAATAATAATAATAATAATAATAATAACAACAACAACAACAACAACAACAACAACAACAACAACAACAACAATAATAATAATGATAATAATAATAATAATAATAATAATGATGATGATGATAATAATATAAATCACAAAACAGTTCATAAAATTTTATATCTTTATTCCAAGCATTTTGTTGACATGATTCATCGGTATATCAAATCACATTATAAAATAGACTTGTAGGTTATGCACTAGAAAATACAGAAACATCAATGACGATATGGCTCAAACAACACCAAAAAAGTATGTATTGCATTAAGCATTTACCAACAATTATTTGATTTTTTCATAATACGAGCAAACAGAGGTCTTTATTTTAACATATTTGCTGGTAGACAAAAACAATTGTTACGTAATATTTGAATTTAACAAAGAAAATAGAAAAATACAGATTCCTTAAATTAAGCCCAACACGGCAAAATTGAAAATGTTGCAGGTTCGGTTTGATGGACGGCACTGGAAAATGCAAGTTACCGTCCACGCCCCCTAGCAACGGCTTAAGCGGAATTCAACATTTAAACATGAAATGGTAAAGTTTTGAATTTAGAAACATCTGCATATGTGTTCATACGGCGGTTATCATGGAACCTTAAATGTGACACTTCCATGCCATTCCATGAAAAGAGGCGTATAATCCCCAAGTAATAAAAAGCGTGATTGTAAAATAATACTATACTGTGACACTTAAGAAAATTCGAAATAAAAATAATATAATATTCAAATACAGTATTTCTTGTTTAATTGACATGTAAACTTATTATAAATTCAACATTCTATTGGAGAAAAGTAAAGTAATAATTTTCTATGTAGAACTAACAGTTGATATTTTAATGTTTCGCTGTTATAGTAACTTACCAGTTTTTAAACAATTTTATTGAATAGAAACTGATATAACTGCCTCTGACGCGACGAGCACGCTGCGAACAATGTCAGAGTAAAAGATATGTTATATGTTCGATATGTTAGTTATGACAAATAAATGTAAAATAATAAATTTATTCATACAGGACTTATAATTTCTGGAGCAGGGAAGACTGCTTATCCTCAGGATTATTTTTTTTTTGAATAATGGAGTTTTTCCAAAAATTGAATTTAAATCAACATTTTACTCGAAATTCCATTCGGCGAAAGAACTGTGTTAATTTTCCTAAAAATTTAAGGGTAACATTACTTCTTCTACTTCTGAAAAAAGTCCCTTAACATAGTTAGCCAGCAATATATCTAATGTTAAAACAAGCATGCAATTGTCCACCTTATAAACACAATAATCGTAATCCATATTAAATGCATCTTCACAACTAGAATATATAATTGTAGTTCAACACTCGATCTTTTGTCAGAGAATGTCAACCAATTAAATAAAGTAACACAGCAAAATATACATATTTACAATTAAACTATAATTGTAGTATTTTACTCTTCGCCTATTTAAAACAGAACAGTCTTGCTATGATGGAATGGCAACCACCTTCTCTCCTGTAAGAAGATACGAACAAATTAATTTTATGGTTCTGAAAGAAAAGCTGAACACCTGAGCATTTAACAGTTCAACGTAGTAAGAACACAAAAATATCGTATACAAGACGCGTTTTGCAGGAAAACAAAATAAAACTATACCAGAGAAATTAAGTTTGATTATAAAAAATAACTGCCAAGATGAGTTATGTTCTCCTTATACAGAGCAAATATACTCAATGGGCCTAAAATGATTAACGATTTACTAAAAGATAAATTAAAGGCCAAACCTCATCTGATTACTAACGAAGGTAATCGCTAATGAATATGCAGGTTTATACTCTACCCCATCAATTTAAAAGCCCACAGAACATTAGATAAACTTTGTTATAGTCTAAGGAATGTTAAGACATATATGACTACTTCGCATTACCTTGTCGTCAAATTATGTATAATAAGCGGTTTATGATCCGATGTCCCGTACCGGAATAATGAAGAAATAATAGCATTATTTTAACTAGGTTGGTTTTTACTAGTTGATTTCGGTAATGAAAAGTTGATTTCGGTAACTTTACCGAAATCAAGTTGATTTCGGTATCGTAACGTACCCGGGTACAAGTGACCATCTGGATTAAAATCATTGATACTTACCTGTTTCCGGGCATTTTACATAGTATAAATAGTATATAACTAATCTACCAAAGTGCAAATAGTTCTTAATTGAATTTTTTTCAAAAAAAGAAAAAAAGAAATTATTCGACTAGACAAAGGAACAAAAAAAAGAAAAAAAAGTTAGCCGCAGATAGGATTGATTCTACTTCATATATCCTTATAACGACACTTTTGCAAGCATTTTCATAGAGACCCCCACTTGAAACCATGGAAGCCTTTTCCTTCACCGTCACAAGAGTAAGATCTGTCACTATCGTCTACTCCTATTTTATAAGTAAAATGTAGGTAAACGGGGATGCTGATGTAGGGTAAGTGTTAGTAGGTAGGTTAGGGTTACATTAATTTTATTGTACTAAATGATTCATGTATGAAAAGAAATCATGTAACTTGTCAATACAATTCTCATTAGAGAATATGGCGACAGTAGAGATTACAACAGTAAAAAATATTGAACCAAGACACTGGAAATTTCAAATATTTTTCTATAATATTGAAAAATGCAAAATGTAAGCTGACTTGTTTAAAAGACGGAGAAATAATGTCGCTGATAGGACGTCATTCATCCATTTCTCTAAAAATGACATTTCCAGCAATACTAAGCAATCAAGTATGATATCGTATGTAAGATAACTTAAAACACATTATTTATTCTACGGTAATAGAAAACATTAAATAAAAGCATTGTGTTTCAATTATTGTTTCAACAATGAAATTTCGATAACAATTCTTCTTTACGAGTATGAATGTGATTTCTTGAATCTAAGCAAAAGTAAGACCTACCTTGTGTAAACTGTTCTACTTCTTCTTCAAGATCCATCAAAAGTTCACATAAATGTGACGCTTTAAAGTCACTGTTACCTGGTAAATCATAAATAAGTAACATTCGATGACTTTTTTTACTTTCTATGTTAGAGAACTAATAGAAAACCTTTATTCAATCATATATTTCGTAATATAAACCTTCACCTTTTTTGTAATGTTAATTTCCCATAGGCTTCTGGAAGTTACTCTTACTGTTAATGTAAGTGTTCGTCGTGACTAAGAGCTTTGTTCTGTTACACACGTAACAGTAATTTTTAACAGTTTAAAATCTGGTCACGTGGTCTATCTTCTAAATAAGATGAAATAAAATGGCCACCATTTTTTTCCAGATTCATTCTTATTTTCAACCTTCTCTACGATAAGACATCACCAGAGTAACTATGACACCGATAAAATTTAGTTGTTTGCACTTTCGCGTATAAAAAAATCTTTTGTTGAATAGTCAAAAAGTAAACATCCGGTTTCAACGGATGTACTTGCAATGTGAATAATTATGTGTCAAACTGGAATATGCAGACGATTAAAGCATGCGACAAAAATTATTTACCAATTTTAATCAGTGAAACGTTACTGATATTGTGGGCAGACATAGGTTATCATCATTATTTTGTCTAAAACCATACGAAGAATATTCTGGATACAGAAGGATCAGATTTCACTTATCATAACCATATAAATGGGTTAGTGTTTTGTTTTCTAAATAAAACACAGCTTATCGTATGTGTATGACTAGTAGATATCATCAGTTGCTTAAAGAATAAAAAAAAAAGAAATCTTCTCAAGTAGGCCTAAAGTACACTTAAAACTTAAAAGGTAAGGACACTTTAGTTATTGTTACTCTTGATTTATTTTTGTAACAGTTAATTTTAGTTGACAATTTCAGATCATCACAGTAGTTTTGTTCGGGGTAATAAAATAAATAACACACACATCGGTTTGTGAGTAACATTAAAATATCATCCCTCGTTAAAATACTGTTACCCTTGGCTACGCTTCGGGTAACAGTATTTTCCTCGGGATGATATATTTTAGTAATAGAAAGAGCACCAAAACACGAGGCTATCTGATTTGTACGAGAGGGCGTAGCCCTCAAGTATAGATCAGATTGCCGAGTGTTTTGGTGTTCTTTCTCTTTTGTATCATAGTCAAACATAAAAACAAGTTCCCTGTTGTCAAAATTTTAAACCCCGGGAAAATGTTACCAATGAACGAGCATCTGAATATGATATTTCTCCCGCTTTCCCTTTCTCTGCCGTCACAATATGTAAACCCCAGCAAAAATGAGCCAATCAACGGGCATGTTCTGGATGGCGGGTAACTGATACCTGCACTCCAGTTACCGCACTGTGCATGTATATGTATACGATTTAACTCTGACACTTTTTCAACAGAAAGATCCCCAAACTACCGGTATGATACAACTGTTACTTACAAACCCATGTGTTATTTATATATTAATAAATCCTACGTATCTCGAGAATGAACTTAAACATTAATTAACAATTCAATGTAATTTATTAACTGAAAATAAAACAAGATAAATATCTATAGTTTTACGTTACATTTAGTTTTACTTTTAAAGTTATTTAAGAGTCGATGTCGAGCATTTGAATTTTTATAACTCAATAGATAATAACGAAACAAATGGATAAACCGTTTAATAATCCTTGTATCATAGTTTGGAGACCTTTCTGTTGAAAATGTGTCAGGGTTAAATCGTATACATATACATGCACAGTGCGTTAACTGGAGTGCGGGTATTAGTTACCCGCACTCCAGAACATGCCCATTAATTGGCTCATTTTTGCTGGGGTTTACATATTTTGACGCAGAGAAAGGGAAAGCGACAGAAATATCATATTCAGATGTTCGTTCATTGGTTCATTTTTGCCGGGGTTTCATATTGTGACAACAGGGAACGTGTTTTTATGTTTGACTATGATACAAAAGAGAAAGAACACCAAAACACTCGGTAATCTGATTAATACCCGGGGGCTACGCCACCTCGTACAAATCAGATGGCCTCGTGTTTCGGTGCTCTTTCTATTACTTATCAAAGCATATCCTGAGTTCTACAATATGTGACATTTACTAACATTTATTTCATATCTCACTGAATACAATGTCAAAGACATACCATGTCTATCAATAAAAATATCAATTGCTTTCTGAACCATTTCTTTAGAGTAACCAAATCCAATACAATAACGTGCGGCAACAGATTCAAGATGGTTTGGGGCAGTACAAGCTGAGTTAGTCTGGAAAGGGAAAAATGAAATACTACGTTCAATTGTTTTCGAAGTCAAATATAATGATATAATTGAACATTTGCAATTGTTAATGACAAGTGTTAATTTTAAGATTTAATATTTCAAAGATTCTTATTCTTATTTAAATGAAAACATGCAGTCATTTAAACAAAGGTATTTGTGAGTAATAGCAACATTTTTTATCTGTATATCCGGAATAGATCCGTACCTCGAAGAATATTCAGCTTGAATAGTATTATTCAAAGTCATTTTATAATATTCATATCGATTATTTCAAACTCAGTTAAATATCACTGCTTTATTAGTATCTTTATCAAAATGCATTTTGCAATCTACATGCCATTACTTTGCCTGGAGTCCTAAGCTTAATTTTTAAGTCTCTAAATCATATGCATGTTCATATGTTTTCAAATTTGGTTAACATGTTTTGAAACCTGCAACATTTGACATCAAATAGTTCTGCAGTTATTTCCCGTTAAAGATCATCATACATATAATATTCAGTTTGCAGATTATTGCCATCATTTATCTCATTCTATGAAATATGATAAATTGAATACACTGACTATTTTGTGCTATTAATATAACTTTCCTCCAATTTTTGACAAAGAGTTTGTCATTCGCAACGTTACAATTTACAAATGACAAATTTTATATACCTGTGCTTGCGACGGTTTCTCTGGTTTTTCTCCACGCCGAAGTCTCTCAATATATGCCGGACCCTTAACTGAATTGATGTATGGACACTTTGGATACCATTTCACATGTTCCTCCATTGGTACATCATCCTGCTCCCAATCCCACAGCCAACCACCACAGAAGTAACATTTTACACTATCACCAACTCCTAAATTGATAATTTTAGGATTATCAGAAATCAGTTTTCGTCATACTTGATTATATATAAACATGAGTATCAATAACCCATGAGCGCATCAAATCAGTATTTTTATTTTAACCTTTTTTTTGTTTCAAATACAAATTACCAAAGTAAATTTAAGATATGACTAATCAAAATGAATTTTCTATTGCATTTACTTATCTAATGTAAACTTTCATTCCTCAATATATTCCAATAAATTCATAAACTCATTATGTAAAATAGTCAAACATTACTATGTCCTTACAATACAAAATAGATTCGTATCTGTGCGATTTCTTCAGACACTGAATAAATATTTTCATACGTAACTAACAACGTATTGTGGGCAATCTTATAGTATTTTGATTTTCATCACTCGTGCAAAAGAGTCAAGCAACAAGTTTTGCAAAATTGATTTTTTTATTTACCTGTGTACACAAATCCTGCTTCGACAAGATCATCCTTCTTTACCGGAATGTATTCTGGCCAAGACTCAAAAGATTCCATTCTCTTCGAGTAGACTGCATATTGCGGAAACTTCGGCTTTTCCACGTTAATTCCAATAGCTATTGATGGCGGTCTTGCAGATTTCTGCTGAGAAATGACGACATCGCTGCTACTTTCCGACATGACGGATATAGTATGAAGAGTAGAATCTGAAATACAATATTAATAATTCAAAGCCAGCAAACACTGATTTATCAATTTTTCAATATTTCATCAATTAAAGTAAAAGTGGATTTCATTTGAAAGAAATAGATATCTAAAAACCTAACTATATCTTCAGGCATCATTTCACTTTTTGGGGGTTCCCCCTACTTTCAGACACCGAAAAAAACAACAGAGGTCACTATTGATGAGGCTATATAATAAATATCATTGTTTCTGGAGGCCATTAAAATATTATGTGCGTACAATTGATTGTTCTAAGAGAAGTTTAGTAATGAATATTCATCTCATGTCTAGGTGATGGTACCTGGAAAACCTTGTATTCGAAATTTCTCTAAATCTCGCACACTCGCATTATAATTATTTCCCACATTACGTGTACATACATAACATTTTTTTTAAGGTGTTTGTTGTATAATTGACATTTCATTTTCAGAATTTATCTTTATCTTTATTGCAACCATCTTTTAAAAGATAAGAAAGTGAAACTTGAGTATCAATCACATGCAACAACAACAACAACAACAACAGCAACAAATGTTTTCATCGATGACAGAATATTTTGACTTATTTCATATTTATTTTTAGTTTCGAAATGGAAAGAAAAACACAACATTGAAATTATCACAAACGCAACCAAAGAAAATAATAAATGATTTCAAATGATGTTTGTTTTGTTGAAATAAAAAAGAGGGTGGGTTCATAAAAATTGTCATATTTCGTTATTTATCAATTGAGCATCGTTATATATTCAGTAATAATGATCTAAAACATTTGTGCAACGATATAAAGGAGTTTGCAATTGACCCTCGGATTAGGACGTTTAAAAGAGACCCCACCTCAAAGCATGAATGCGTTATTTAGAATTTATTTCGCTATGTGTGCATAAAACACGCGATTTCAGGAAAATACATTGTGAACAGTGACAATTGGAACATCTCGGCTATTACAGCTAATAACATCGGACATAATACGGACTGAACATGGTTTTAGTTGTAAACAAAATCAGAGGGTATAATCTTTGACAATCTATTACGAATGTATATTGTTGGCATACGAAAATAAAGTCTATTTTGGTAAAATTATGATGAACATATGTCTAACAATCATAATCAATTAAAAATGCTCAATGATGTACAATTAGATGTACAACCAAATCAGGTATACAAATTCGTACTTTCGGTTTCAAATAATGTACTGTTGACTTGTTACTTTATTATTCGGACTATAACTCACTGTATTCATCTCCTGGCATTAAAATGCTATTTTTTACATGTTTAGTTTATGTTTGAGGTTCTTATCAAAAGGCCGAGATGATTGATTGGCTTAGCGAGTTTTGGTAAAATGGACGCTAGGAAGTAGTGATAAAGTATATGTGTTATATAAAAGCATAATTTTGTTTCTGTTCCGTACCTTGAATATTAATAAAAAACTTTTCGAAATGTATACCAGGAACAATTACGTGATAACCACCGACCTTTTCCCCCATTTTTGTCGAATTCGCATAAATACACTTGTTTTAAAATATATGTATCATGTACAGAATTTATCATTGACCCCAATTATGTGACACGCTGTATTATGCCATATATAATATGTTTCGATGTTTTGGCCACATATAAAATTTGGAATTTTCAGAATCCAAAAGGTGCCGTATTCGCTATAATTTAATTACGCTATGGTCGTTGAAAGGATATTACTCTTCGTCCTAAGGGGACAGGGGACCTAAAAATGAACAATTTTGTATTTCAGTGTGACCAGAAACACAATTCAAAATATTTCAAAATCTGGTTCACAGGCAGATAACCAGTTGCAAAGCATTATTCAATGATATATGACAAACATTGAAGAAAATAATAGTTTGCATGCATTGCTCCTTTAAAAAATGACTGACAGCAATTTATATTTACCTCCACCAGCCAAAATCACACCTAAAATATACCAATATGGACAATCTTCATGAAGCTGCAGCATACTCCAGAATTCACCCGATTCTTTTAAAAAGATCAGTAACACGCAGTGCAAGCTATGGCATTTTCAGAAATGACCAATAAAGTGTCTGTCTTACGTTTAGATTTTTCACAAAATTTATCTGAAATTTCTTACTTGTTTGGCACCAACTGTCAAAGCTTGATTTTTAACTTTTTCACCTCCATTCGGAGAGTCAGAAATACATGCAAAGCTACCAAAATGCTTAGTTTCGGGTAAAAACCCAAAAATACTTCTCATTTCCTATACACAAACAAGAAAGAATTACAATGACAAAGAAACATGAGAAGATATCAGTACCTTCAAAACACCATGTCTGAGTTATTAAAAAAATTGACGGGCCATCATTCGAAAATGTCCCCTGCCCCATTAATGAAAATAATGAATACTCTTCAGAATGAAGGTTTCTTACCTACGGTTTCTGATACGCTATAAATACTAATCGAAGAAATTCATCATAAGAAACAAATTACATCAAGAGCGTAAAAATACGACTTACTAGCTTGTAACCCTATAAGATAATAATGATTATTAAATACCGGTAAACCAAGATTATCAATACAGACAGATAATAGAATCCCATTATCATTTTCGTATTCATTACGACACATTTAATATACAATAAATAAACTCACGTAATGTATAGATGGAAACCAAAATCACATACAAAGTGGGAAACCATATCAGACACATCTGTAAACAAACGGTATGTTACAATATAGAACAAGAAAAGCATTGATGCAAATCATCAAAGGGCGTCCAAGCAAGAAATGCAGCAGGTGAAGATGAACAAGTAAATATATGAAGACAAGATATTCTTATAAACTTTTCAATGGTATACTGGTTTCTACCAGAATTGTATATCACTAATGAATGAACGAGCGAAATACGTTGTTCATTATTAACTTTGATTGGCATGCTAAAGATTAGAATAGTACTTGTTATTTCTTTATGATCGTGGTTATTAATAGCAACGGATATACATGTATACAATAATTTATAATTCATATGTGTAACGCATTTGTGTAATTGTCCCGCTTTTAGCGAAGACCCCCTCTTATGAAATCTGTTCACACTTAGTTACAATATGACTCTGGTTATATTAACATGTTGATCAAGTGGAGCATAATTGTTTATTATACAATAATTGTAATATCTATTTTAATAAAAAATAAAGATACATGTATTTATGAATATTGTTTTCTTTTCTTTTTAGTGTTTTATGTGCTATTTTATTACTGAGTTTTTACGTTTATTACTATTCTAAGAATTCAATTGTCATATTGACCGACGATTATAAGTCAACTTTTGTATTTTTCTTTATTATTTTTAAATTATGAATCGATTGAATACTTCATAAAATCTAATTTGTAACTTTGAATTATTCCTCGGCATCTTTACTTAACACAAGTAACAAATTAAATAAAATGTTTCAAAGTTGACAGTGTCATATTAATACCATATAATGTACATTTTTCTCAATTATTTTACATATTTATTGTTTTTATCTCATATAAATAAAATAAAACATGCTGTTGTTGTTGTTGGTTTTTTTTCGAATTGTATGCTTCTGTATAATAATAATCAATTAATTTTAGAGTTGATCTGTGTTTATTAATTATTGTAACCAAACTAAGTGATAAACATTCATTTTGAAAAAAGCTTATTTGTCTGTAAAATATTTGTTATGGTCTGTAACGATATCAAACATCTACTCCAAAACCGGGTCAGACCGGACAATAAACGTGTGGTACTATTCGCTGGTCACTAGAAAATCCCGGTCGAAATAGACCAGGAGACACCGGGAATTACCGATAGGAGTACATCCCTCTATAAATAGATTATATTTTCCATCAACTCATAATTCTATTTACAGCTTTCGGATACATGTACAACAACAACATACCATAATTACCCACTGTGTACTTCAAAATGATAAAAAATACCCAGAAGAGCGCGATGTATTGACGGAAAAGGTTATTTTATTTGAAAATGTTTGCATTGCGAAATTCTCCAGTTCGCTATTCATTGTACATATCGCGACATTTCATTTTTAATTCATAATCAAGCACCCTCATACCGATCGGAATGATCGACTTTTATTATGGCCGACTGAAAGGCTCTAGAAGTTGCTGTCGCCCTTTCACAAAATCTGATTTCATTCCATAAGAGGCGCCGCGCTTCGGCGCGGACGCCAACAAAAAAGTTATTCTGTATGACCTGGTTCAATATATACATTTCTTTTTCATCGTATTTCAAGGTGTAAATGTTTTAGGTAATACATTTTCATTATTGTGTAAAATCCTTTATGTACAAATGTTAGCATTGCTTTATGGGAATCAATGCTGTACAATCAATTGTACTTAAAATGGACTTAAAATTCGACTTTGAGGCACGGTCTCTCTGTTTGTTATCGTTGATTAGGGAATATTTCGGTACTTTTGTTGTAGAAAGGTTAATATTATTGTCATAAATTTGTTCCAAGGAACAGTGACCATTGCAGCTGTAGTACGGAATACATTTTCAGTTGATGAGGTCCAGTAAAAACAACTCTCTGCCCCAATAAAACATTATGCGTTTAAAGAGTCTGCTAGACAGGACATTCTCGGGCGAACGGCTAAGATCGTTGACTTCAAATTATTTGTTACTATACGGACTTTTGATTGTTTCATGTAATGACGTCTAGGATGCCCGTTCGTGCCTGAAATAATGGACGATTGTACACATAAAATCTTTTAACACCAGGAAAGCTGAAAAATTGCCATATGGCCATAACAATATTGGTTAAACTGAACACAATAAAAGCAGCCTGAAAATATCTTTGAGCATAATGATTTTATATACCATATTCTTATCTGAACGCTGAATAAGCAGGTGCTTTAATGGACATTCGCGGTAGTTTGTTCGAAACCCTGACTGTCATAACAGGCTCAATGAACCCACATATAAACATGTTCATTTTCCCGTGTTTGTTGTATTTTGATGTCAATGTTCTTTTGGATATACATTTGAAGTTAAGATCTCATTAGATATGATATCAGAGTCAAACAGTTCATACAGTTATGCGCCACATTTGTAGATGCATACTATGATATAAATCAGATTTGCAAGCTGTCAGGATTCATGTTGCCGCAACGGCGTTAAAATAATACCACTCATCATCTTTAAGGTAAAAAATGAATGGATGTCCTTCCACAAAATTAAAACCAATTGAACAGTAAGGATTTACTTTTGTTGCTTGACCCTGTTCCTGTGTCGATATACATGTAACATCGGTGAAAATAAAAGAAATTCGACGTGCCTTTGAAAACTCATTGTTTCTTCTTTTGAATTCGGTAAAATAAGACATTCAAATCTATTTTATGAAACGCATAACCTATCATGGCTTTTGAAGCTATCCGAACATCATATTAAGTTAAAATTGTGAACTCGCGAAGATTAAATTGGAATTCATGAATTTGAACAACATTTAGTTGTTCATTTTTGCATCGTTTTCTTTTTATACCTATTTAAATAATATTTACATAATGAAATTAGTTTTTATACAGCAAAGATAAACTTCGCTTCAATAAATGAACTTAAGATGAACATGATACTGTAATTTTACAATACAATGTTCGGCAGCAATATGGGTCAAATAGCCATTTTGTTTTAAAGAAAAAATGAAATAGTTGCGCAATTACCACTCGAGTAATGTGATAGAGTAGTTTAATTACATGTTCGGAAACCAAATATTTAAATCATTGCCATATTTTCATTTGTAATTGAAATTTTAAGGTTCCAACTATGGCTTATGAAACAATAATCGGAACACCTCTGATTCATATTAATTTTCTTGGAGTAATTACAGACTGAAAGTAGTACTTGCGCCTGAACTGAAATTCAAGCCAATGTCAGAAACACAATGACTAAAATATGTCTGAAAATCAGAATGTCTATTTTCAAGCAATAATACAATTCAACATGTATACAGTTTGTATTTACAGTTTTTTTAAAAAATGTAACGGTTGGCGCAATAGCTAAGTTGGTTAGACCACTAGCTGTCTCTCCTGAGGTCCCAGGTTCGATCCTGGGTAACAACCTTGGGATGTTTCAGAGACACTTTCAGCATTTCCCACCTAAATAGAGGTGTACTGGTAGAAAATCCAGGTAATCCTCGCATGCATCAGTGTTACACACTGGGCATATAAAAGAACCATTGGGGTCTATTCAATAAGAGCTAGGGACACTTGTATCTCATAGCTTTCTCTGAAGTGACTAGTCTAGAGTCATGTCTACGTCCCCGCGAGTTGAGTTTGACATTAATGGAAGATAGATACATATAATGGTTAGTATACTTTTTACTTGTTTATTTATAAATCTACTTAATTGCGGTACACTTGTACATGTTTAAATGAAATAAACGTAGAAACGTACCAAACTAATCTACTATATTGTTATTTGTTGATTTTGTTAGCACATGATGACCGAGTTACTTAATCCATTTTGTGTACTCTCATTATAATGTTCGAGACCTTAAGGAACGAATCATTGCTCTTGATGAAATAGAAAACAATACACAAAAACACACAGCAGTTCATAATAACATAATAATTTAATAGTATCATAACCTTATTTCTAGCAAATGTTGGCATGATACATCTCTAAATCAAATTACACTTAAGGTTATACAACAGAAAATACAGGAAAATAATGACAAAAACAACATTAACAAAAAACATGTTACGCATAAAATATTTAATAGCTTTATATATTGTTGATTTGATGTTTTCATAATACATGCAAAGAAAAGTTTGTATTGACAAATATTTTCTCATAGAAAAAAATAGAGAAAAATAAGAATCCCCAAAGAAAGTCCAAAACGGCAAAATTGAAAATGTTGCAGGGTCAGTTTGATTGAGCCTGTTCACGGACGGTACTGTCAAGTGCAAACTACCATCCACGCCCCAAGCACCGACTTTAGAAGAATTCAACATTTAAACATGAAATGATAAAATTTTGAATTTGGGAACATCCGCAGATGTTTTCATACGGCGGTTTTCATGGAATCTTCAATGTGACACTTTCGTGCCATTCCATGATAAAAGACGAATGGTCACCAAATTATAGAATTCGTGTGCCCTTAACGAGAAAACAATGGGCGGAACTAAACAAAATTGAATTTTGTAAGGGGATCAAAGGTTATGAGGCCTGCATATCACAGATAAGACGTCAAAAGACAAAGTTAAAGCTGGCAACACATCCTCAGGGTGATTCAACATTATTCAAGAAGGAATATTGGAACCACCTAAATCGAAAAAGCCAAAAAGTTGAAACTAAAAATACCACGATCAGAACAAAAAATGTCGTGTTGAACGATCTTTAAGGATCGGAAATATAGCATCTCTGATTCAATGTACGGGGCAACATTTACAGCCACCACACGGCACAATTGAAATGTTTGAATTTTACAAGACGTATTTTTAAATACGGAATCGCTTTCTTCTGACACTTGAGAAATTTCGAAATAAAAATGATATTATATTTTAAAAACAGTATTTCTAGGTTTACTTTACATGTAAAGTTATCAAAAAAGATCAACATAAAACTAAGGGTTAGTCTGCTTCTCCTTCAAGGTCTAACAAAATCTTACACAACTGTGCAGCTGTAAAGGCAGAGTTACCTGTAAAAGAAACAATATTGCAATGATATTTCTTGACAAGAAAACTAGTGTGACCG
>NW_026853997.1:0-77307 GCF_026571515.1 Ruditapes philippinarum
GACTTCCTAATTGATAGCAGATCTTCTCAACCTTTACTCAGAATAACTGACCAAGATGGCGATTTCGGGAAAATGACGTCAGAGGGAAAATAGTTTGTATTCATACGCATACAAATTTTTACTCTGTCATTCACACTTTTTAACCATTTTAAGCTTGAACTGTTGAAAGTTATCTAATTTGAAAATCGTATTCCATCTTCCTGAATTATTGTGTTCTATGATAGTTAATTTATGACTTGATAAAATTGGCACCAAATTTTTGTAAGTACTTTGGCTCTCATGCATCGGGAACCAGAAGGTAGAACAAATAAACTGGTTCTCATTAAATTTTTATCGACTGCTAGCGTAGTTATATTCAAATCGCGTAAAGCAATGGTATTTGTAATTTTGTGATTAAGTAATAAAATGACCAGTCAATTTTAAATTAGATAAGGTATTATGATGATCTGAATATTATGGCAAAATATTGGAACTATTTTTGCTCAGCGCAGCTAGATAGCCTAAATGCGTTCAGAAGGTAGTAAGCTGAATTTATCGTAATTACATTGGGGGCTTGCGCCCCCAAAAATGACAAATACTGACTATTTAGCTCATTACTTGTAAAGTATGTTTATGATAGTAGAGTATAATAAATGATTGTAAAGTATCATAAATGATTGTAAGATGAATACACAGTGGTCTAATTGCGTGTTGTATTCATGTTTCATGTCATTTCAATGACGATCATAACGGTAATATCAGAGAGCTTTATGAGTTTCTTTATAAAAAAGTATCAACTTTAATGAGTCAGGTTCATTTTATTAAGATAATGTGTTATTTGTGGCATGGCAAGGTCACATTAGTTACATGCTTTATCACACTTATAATGAAACCTGATGTAAGAACATGTACGTATTAACTAAAATCACTTATCATTTTATTGTAGAGTAACTGGTTCACAATTACGGTATCATAGCAGAATTGGAATAACCATAATGGCATGTTTAACTATCAGAAAGGGAATTAGTTGAATTTGAATAAATGAAGGAATCAACCATATTTATGCCTGTTTTAAAGAGTTTGTGTTTATTAAAAATATTTTCTGATTTTCCTTTCATGAGCATTTATATGAGGACACGTGAATGATAAGTGATGTCTTTTTTAGATTTTTACTCTGCATTCTTTATATTCCTTTCACATGAAAAAAGACGTGTATAGAAAATAAGACTATCTAAGTCAAATACAGATGCATTAAGTATTCAATGTTCATCACAATATTGATCATTACTTTTAATTTGCAAAAAAACTTGTAACTTTAAAAAATTACTTGATTTCAATATACTTTGATAAATTTTGACGTACTGTTTAACTAGGTGTTCCTGTTTTATGACAAAGCTCCTTGAATATTTTACCGACCTCTCGACAATAATCAAGCAGCATGTGTCAGTATGCGGCACAATGGTTAATCTAACAGCATAATTCAATTTGTATTTGATACAGATTTAAAAGAATGTTCGTAATTTTTCACTTGTCAAGTTACTCGGTCTTCAAATTGATGTTTTCCGAAAAAAGCTATTTTTGTCAATATTTAATGACAGCTGTTTCTATTTGATACGCACTCACAGTAATACTGTGAAACGTTAGCTAATGGTGATTTCAAGCAACGTTTCCTTAAACCATTAGAGTTGTTTGTCATTTTTGACATGACACCGCTGTTACACAAGTCTTCACAAAAAAAGTACGAAAAAACACAAAATGGAAAAGTCATTTGAACGATCAATGTACGCTCAAACTTATGGACTTAAAACTATCCTTTTAATAAACAAGAAACCCCAAACAATGAATACGCTGCCTTCGTTTAGATCATATCTTTATATGTAAGTAAATACACGCGATAATCATCAATATGCTACATGTGATAATATAGTTTTTATCATTGAATAATATGCATTTGATACTATTGATTTGCCATTATTTCTTCACATTACTATAATAATTGAAATGTTATTTCAAATCAAAGTATGTGAGTGTCAATGTTATATATTCAACGATTTCATAGTTGTATAAAAGGACTTACTCCTGACGTTTCATACGATTGCTAAGTACATGTATTAGCGTCAAGGTTGAATGTTACAAGTTAAATGTCAATTGACATTCCCTAGTACATAAATGTCAAAAGGATTAGCTTTATATTGACTAATGACCGTTTCCATAGACATTATATGACACCTCGTGTCAATTTAGATCCCAAGAAGTTCTCCATCAGATCTTTAGGGCATTTCAGAGAAACTTCATAATGATTTGTTATACTTAATACAGTTGTGAAATAACATAGAAATAAAATGATTGTTAACCAGAAATAATAAACAAATGATATATGTTCATACACAGTTATAGCTTACAAAATGAGTATTAAAAAAGATAAAGACGTATTTTTTATCCTTATTTATTAAAACTTAGATTTAAATTACTAGTTCTGTTGATGTTATCCATCAATATAATTACTGGCTTATACATGTAAACTGGACTGGATAACTCACATTGATATGACATAATGCATTTTATTTGGAATGGACTTAGATTACGAAATTTTAATTTTTGTACATCCAATTCAGGCTATTTCTTGCTTACTACTGCATTTTATCCGACCAGCTGGCAAAAACAATATCCTAGTCTCGTTTTATATTATGATGTGTTTACAAAGCATCCAATTAACAGAAATGTTGACTTTAAAATTGTATTCCATTTTAGTAATTTACATATCTGTAATGAACGTCATATTGACTGTGTATATTTGCTAACCTTGACCGTTGTTGCAGTTACAACATCATTTCATTTTAAGACCTGTCTACGTATTGCATTAAAGTTAAATACAAGTATATATTTACATTCTGGAGAATCTGTATGTAAAAAATTAAAAATGACTTACTGAACTCAATTTTAATGATTGACTGACTCAAATTAAATTATTAAATCGGAATGATTTATTTGTAATGGACCTGCTGTTGTTGAGAGTATAATCAGAGAACATGTTGATCGATAAGAATACTAACAACCCAGCGCTTGTCAACGAATTAGAAAATGTTGAAATTACTAGCACGCCTTTCTAAAATAAGCACTAGCATTAGACTATTTCAGAAGTCTTCTCTAATACAAACATGTCAAGAATATTGTACACTATATTGGCCGACGGCTGTGTATACAATACATCTATCGACGCCTCATTTTGTTTCACTATTCTCTAACTATGCTTTCAAGAAAAATAGATTGAGAGATCTGGCAGATAAGTAGACCATTTTTAAAAAACCTTAAGCAATATTAACCATTAATTTTCCATTCAGGAGAGTCGCTTAATACTAAATTATACCTTATGTAAATACCAGTGATTGATCGCATGACAATAAACAATGTTTATAACAAATGATCTGATTTCAAGTTCTCAATAATCCTTTGATAGTATTAAATAAGATTCAATGCCCTATATTCCTTCACTGTTTTGACACCAGTAAATAACGATACATGTTGATATGTCACGCATTTATAACAAATCTAATGTAAGATCAAGGTCATATTCCTTATCGTAACTTTTGATGTTAAGTACAACTAGTGATAAACAATGTCCTAAAGGAAGACAGATTAACAAGAAAATCACCTACAAGGGCCCGACGAAGTAAGGCAGAAGACGAACATTAAGACAATTCTGTCCCAAAGGGCTTCAAGAACTGTCCATCATAGAGTCTCCCACTTGGTCCGTCAGATGTAATCAAAAGAAGGAAGCGTATGGTCCAACTGTAAAAGGGTTAAAAACTAAGCATGCTGTATGTCTTAAAATAGTAGGGTCATAACCTCTTTTAATAAAACGTTTAATGATTTTAGTAAAAAAAGCAGAAAAATCACCATGACCCAAAATCTAACGAAGTTTTGTTAATCACATCGCCATAAAAACAGGATGGCTAATCCCCCGTCGCAGAAGAGTCTTTACATCACTATTGAATTTGGAAATTAAATCAAAATTACGATTGTAAAAATTAGTAAAATATTTCCGTAATTTATGATAGCGGTAGCCCGGTTTTAGAAGCTTGCTGTAAAAATAAAAATATTCCGCTCGTTGAAATCCTTTACGTTGCTACAAGCTCTAGCGAATCTAATTAACTGAGAAACATATACCCCGTAAGATGCTGCATGGGGAACGTCTCCATCTAAATGTGGATAATTAACTATACAACATTCAAAGTCATCTCTTTAATCATAGATTTTCGTGTGAATAGAATTGTTGTTGATAGTAATATGAAGATTTAAAAATGATATACTAAAATTTCAAGAATTCGTTTTATTTAGTTGTAGTTCATGCGGATAAATGTCAAACACCATTTGATCAAAATAAGAATTATCTACAGATCTAAATTAAAAATTCAGGTAAAAGGTATCTGGAAGTATTATTAAATGCGACTATAACATCTTGTGGTTTATCTTCAGAGAGAGTGAACATAAAGTCTCTTTCATAGCAGTACAAAAACAAATCGGCGACAAGGGGTGCACAATTAGTACCCATAGGAATTCCTAAGATCTGTTTGAATAGGGTATCACCAAACCTGACATAAATGTTGTCTAAAAGAAAAGAGAGTGCTCTACAAACTTCGTCACAGGTCAACATAGTATAATGTTTAACAATACCGTTAGTAAAAACAGCTTTGTTAGAATTACATGCTAGAAAGGTAACTTTTCCTCGTGCAACAGTTTTCTGAATTAGGGAAATTAGTTTATCATTGATTAATATATGTGTTAAAGTTGTAAATAGTGTAAAAAAATCGTATATACTGACAGTTGAAGCTTGAAAGTTCTTAATTTTGAATATCCAAGATTTAACCAGAATGTTTAATAGACCAGAAGAGATGTTTGCCTGTGTTTTCATAGACTTTATCACAATATTTTATTACATGTGTATGTAATTTTTATGTATTGCTGTTTTATATGCAAAAACTTAGAAATATAGGTTTTTGGTGTTAAGACGAATATATATGTGAAGTTGTACATTGTACATTGTACATTGTACATCGTAGTTCAGCTAGTAATTCGCCAATATTTGAATTACTAGCTAGTAGATCCGTATTCAGCGTGTAGTTCGGAACAAATACACCAGCATACACAATATTTGAATTACTAGCTAGTAGATGGGTATTCAGCGTGTAGTTCGGGACAAACCCACTAGCATACATAATATTTGAATTACTAGCTAGTAGATAGGTACTCAGCGAGTAGTTCAGACCAAATACACCGGCATACACAATATTTGAATTACTAGCTAGTAGATCGGTATGCAGCGTGTAGTTCGGAACAATACACCAGAATACACAATATTTGAATTACTAGCTAGTAGATCGGTATTCAGCGTGTATTTCGGACCAGACACACTAACATACATCGGCGTTTTTGCCCACCATCTTTAATCATAGCTGGTGCATATGTTAACATTACCCCTCTCATGTCCAATCTCCTTCCGTCTGTTAAATTGGTCACATCGTTAAGTTAGGTCAAAAGTAGATAAAACTAGAAAACTATTGTTATCGGTAATGAGTAAATTGTAATAAAATGTTTAATACCCTTTACAAATAACCATTAGTAAAAAAACCCTTTAAGAAAATACTTTAGTAATATATTTTGTTTCATTACTCATTTAAGTTGATTATATAAAAGGAAATTGATGTTTTCAGAAAGTGATATCGTCCTTGTGTATTGTTTTTATTTCAGCAAAACTTGATTGTAGATGTACACAATTAGCATCTGATTTACAGCTTTAATATGGTGTTAATATTGCAAGGATGGTGAAACAATAAAGAATATTGAGTATTTCTCATGTTATCCTTCCATAATAATTGCCTCGCTTCTAGCTCCGGATGTAACTTCTGATATTTAAATATGGGATAGCACCGGTTAGAAAGATTCAAAACAAATTACCCCCTTAAAGATGTTTTGTCACAACTCGGTAAAAGCAGTGTTTCCTTGTGCAAAAGAAAGTAAATGTATTAACTGATGTAACACATTCAGTAAAGGCACAATATCTAGAAAAATATGAACATTTACAAAACAATATTCTGTCAAAATTTTCACAAATATAATAGCAACATAAAATAATAGATAAGAAATAGGAAGTAGGATTGTTTACAATATATCTTTAAGATAATAAATGAAAAAAAAGACATCTTTAAGTAAACCTTAAATATATTACTATTTAGAAAGACAATTATGAAGGTGATTTTGTTTTGAATCAACCCAAACTATTTGCTGGCCAATGAATACTATGTTTGAATATATTTACAAATATTGCCAGCTGTAACGAGTTCCTCATTGACTGTCGATCTTTTACGTTATAGTTTATCTCGTCTTTAATATTATGTATGTTACAGGTCCTAGTTATAATGATCAAATTGATATAAATACAATGCATTACCTTAAGCAAAATCTTGTGGAATATGTAAACATGGAAATGCATATCGCTCTTTTTAAATGAGACAAGATTCTTGGGTATTGGTAACGAAGAAATGTTAACCTTACATATGAGTTTGATTTATTACTTTGTCAAATTCTAATTTATAGCCGAATCATTCCAATATACTAACATTGGATGCTTACACTTGTGTGCTAATATTAGACTTTATTTACATGAGAAATATATACAAACATTTATTATAATGACACTTATTTCCTTTCGAGTGCGTAAATATTACGGGGTTAGTTTGATGTCCGCGTTTTTACTTAACGATTACTAATTACTTCAAACACGCACTTGGATGGAATATTTTAAACATGAAAGATCTGTATAGCAAGTAAAGTTTTAGAATTTGTGATAAACTTTTATTCAATATTTTTCGCTATTGGAAAGTCATCAAAGTTAGTCACTCCAGATGCTTTGATAGTCAGAAGCAACAGTTTGTGTAAGGATGATCATAATGTATACATTATATTAGAAGTAACAGATTCTTCAAGGTTCATTGTTTGAAGAAGCTCATTTTTTCAAAGTGTCATTCAAATCAATGTTAGTGGTGTAGTTTAAGAAGTGAAATGCTTTATAAGGAAACTGGTTTACTACGTGGTATCACAGATTAATGATTTCAACTTTATTTAAATGATTAAAATATTTTAATGAATCCTTGCATTTTTGTATACTTTTGTTTATATTATTTTATATTTTATGTCGGTATTTAAATAGCCAGAACATAGTACTTTATATCATACGTATAATTTCAATTCTGGATATGAAACAATTATGCTTGAAATGTCAGCGCAAAGGTTTTGGTTTATGTAATAAAATATGCTAAAATCAAATCAGTTCAATAATTTTTGTAAACAAATTTGAAAACATACTCTAAAAGATTACTAGGCGTTACGAACTAACTGCAAAGTACTATTGATGTGTAAAAATGACCTTGTTCATAACAGACTGTAATACTGTAACAATAAGTGATTGTGTATTATATGTTACAACAAACCACGAATGGATAATGTATCATTCATCATATAGAATGTTTGTTGTTTTTTTTTGTTTTTTTTTGTTTTTGTTTTTTTTAGCCCCACTATTTATTGTCCCCGTAATAGGTAAAATAGGGTCGGGGATCCATCCACTATTCTACCTTACAATTTATTATGTTACAAAAAACATAAGGGCATTTATATCATACATTATTTTATAATATATACAATACACAGAAGATACATGTTCTCTTGGGATTCAGAGTATTTCATTTCCACAAAAACTGGATATAATATACACAAACTGTAATATATAAGTAGTTAATTCAAAAAGGTACTATCTATTTGCTATCATATCAACTAATGAGTACATAGATTTTTTAACTATTGTAAAACTAACTATTGAAGATGCTAGTTTTAAACTGCAGACGAGGCTTTGTATAGATGGTATTATCTCCCTCCTCTTGCACAAGAATATATATCTTTTTAATTCTAGACAAAAAATATTAAATTGACATAAGTCACCTTCTTGATACCCTAAAATAAATGTCTTACAATCAACCTTCCAATCAACATTATGACATTTTAACAATTGTTGCACATCTGAGATAAAAGTCATATAGAATGTTTATACTAAATTAATTGAGACTTTATCAACAGGTTTTTGTCTTGAATATCGAAATGATTCGCGTCAGTATTTGAAATACTAAGGATTATATGCCAATTATAGACCAAATCACTTTCAGGACAGACATAAGTAACTTTTTAGTGCAATATGTAAAGACAATCGTGATTTTTGTGACATGAAAATTCCATACTGTATTAATGTATTTTTGAAGCAGCTTGTCTCAAAATGTTACAACAAAATCAACATTTAGAAAAATGTATTAAGATTTTAAGGGTCCTGTATGTTGTAAATCAGGATGTCACACACAGTTAAGAGAAGTTTTATATATGTTTATAATTATTCTTCTAAAACAATTTCAAAACATCAAAGAATATGTTAAATATACAGCAAAGGTTTAGTTACAATATAATTAAACATTTAAATAAATGCATTCAGTTTTTATTGAAAAAACTGTCGGTAGTATTTTATAAATAATGGTTTTTGAGACATACAATATTGATAAATCGTCAATTAAGCATCAGGTGTATGATATAAGCTGATAAAGGAGTTACGTTACAGGGTCTTTAAGAAAAGTAAAGATATTAACAATTCAAAATGTTATGTGAATTGACTGATTTTTCAGTATTTGTCGTAATGACATATTCTTACTTTAGCAATTTTCGTAGATTGTTAGTGTCGTTTGAATTTCTTTAAATCAATATCTTTTACTTTTAAGTACATTTTAAAAATGTTCGCGAAAATTAGCATGACTCTTGATGCATGCTGTTTTAAACAATATGTGGTTTAATGTTTCCCTAATTGTCGTCGAATGAAATGGTTTGGTTTTGTAAAAGTTTCTCTTACTCGCAATGAAATGAAAAATGCTTGGTAATCAGTATAGGTAAAATGTGATTCATCTACGGAATGGAAATAGAAATAAAATCGTCTATTTAGCATATGCAATTTAACCAGGCAAGAGCAAATTAAAATGATGTATAAGATTAGTATATCTATGATAGGATCGGACGTCAATCATTCAACATATTTTCAGTCTGCAAAGACCCAATTGTATACTGTTTTTCATAATTGATTATATATTTTCAGTTATAAAAAGGGCAACTAATTCAATCTATAGATGCATGAAAAAAATATAATTGTCAAAAATAAGCACTTCGGTTGCATAATGACGGTAAAGGAATTATAAAAATTATGATTATGTTCTGATTTATTTTTGCAATATCGTTCTTAAATTACACGTACACATGTTATATTCAAACATAAATCTCACAATATTTCTTCAATGTCATTTTTACTAACAATTTATGTTGATACGTGAGATATCTACTGTAATAATTTTGTTCTTATGACAAGGTCACAGTGTTTTGTGTTTCGACTTTTTGTTCGTTGTATAACTGAGTATATTATGAAATGCTTAAAGAAGTAGGTCAAATGGATTGAATACATGTATTTCATAATGTTACTTGAAAATTTGATATTTAATGACAACATTTTTTGAAGTTACACTATCGTATTGAATCATATAAACTGTTCTAACAAATGGACACTTTCAGTCGTTCTTCTAATGAAAAATCAGGAAGTAGTTTTATTGAATTTTAATCGGAAGATGCTAACTAATTACTGAAACTGTAGTTCTACCCTTCCCTCTACTTAGTCATTTTACAATAATCTACACTTAGGATAACAGTTTATTTTTAAAACAGCGATTACGTTGACTTAGAATACCGTTAGAGCTGTCGAGAGGATTACGGTTTCATATCAATCAGAAAGGATTTCAATGGGTGCGAATCTGAGCAATATGTATTTGCTTCTATGTCATGAAATCATAAAATAAACAGCTATTTATCGTCGTTGAGTAAACAGTGACTGATTGTCAATTGAATGATTCTGCTTTTTGCCATTCAAATGATCTCAATAGTAAAAATATAAACATTTTTTAATTCTACATTGTATAATAAATAGTGTGATATGTTACAATACTGAAATTGTCAAATATTCAACATTTATTTGTTCCATGTAACGACTGTGTGCTATATGCCAATCAAGTTTGTTAAGTTTTCACAGAAAAAACTGTTCCCTCGTGAACAAAATAATTACAAGGTTAGTCAAATAAGCACTTAATATAGAAAACGTGAATTGCTTTAGGAATACATTCACTTGAAGCTGGTGATGTTATTTCTGATTTATTGTTTATTATACATGGGCGCGAACTGAATGAGTGGCGGCGTGACCGAGTGGTTAACGCGTCGGACTAGTAATCTAAGGATTGCTGACCGCGTAGGTTCAAACTCTGACAGGGGCAAGCCGTTGTTTCTTTGAGCAAAACACTTTACATTCATTGCTTAGTACTGGTTGGTTCCAGGAACGGATTCGAGAGTGTTTCAAAAAAAATTTACAGCTTCCAACACAACCGATCTAAAATAAATTTGTATAAACTAACTGAATAGAAAACAGTTAACAGTTTTCCAACATAAAGAAATTATGTAAATTGTAAAGCTTTGCAATATCTTTCACTCAAATTTCGCTAAGAATAGCTCAGCGCAGGCCAAGATCAGCCGACACACTGTTTTACTTATAATGACCTGAATATTTGACATCATCTTATAAACAGAGAAATCATACGATTGTGCAAACAAAGTAAATCGTATCCTCTTACTCCTATAAAAAATATCGAGTGGATTTTGATATAAAGTATATATGGGAAGGGTTTCTTTTAAAAGCTTAAAAACCCTGTAAAAATTTCCAAAATGGTGATAATTTTAAAAGGCAATCCCGTTAATTTTAAAAAAATTTTTAAACAAAAAAGAAAAAAAAGCAGGGGATCAAAATTTTTTTGTTTTTCCCCCCTTTTTTTTCATTTTTAATTTGGGGGGCCCCCTTTCCCCCCCCCTGGAAAAAACCCCAAAAATTGGGGGGGTTTTCATTTAAATGAATACTAACAACCCTGTGAGGTTATTTTAAATTCTTTTTGGGTATTGTTGAAAAATTTTTTAAAGGGCGGGTTTATCTTATTTCTTTTAAAATTACCCAAAAGGGGTGTATTACAATTTGTTTTTTCAAAAAAGGGGGAACATTAAATACCAAATTTTTTAAAAGTTAATTAAAAAAATGAAACCGGAAACCCCCTTTGGAGGACTGACTAAAACATGCTGTATGTATTCGAGGTTTATGGACAAAGTGGGAGTTATTAATAAACTTCTTTATTCCAAAATTAACAAAAATCATAACGTGTTGTATGTTAAACTGGTAAAAACTTTTATATTCCAAACGAACCAAACAATTTATTTGTTGTATGTTAAACTGGTAAAAACAATTCTATATACCAAAAGAGACATAAATTTATAACGTGTTGTATGTTAAACTGGTTAAAGAAACTTCTATATTCCAAAATCAAAAAAAATATGACGGGTTGTATGTTGAACTGGTAGAAAATATTCACTATTTCGAAAGAAACAAACATTAATAACGTGTTGTATGTTATCTCTTATGTCTTTTATAGTCTCATCTGTTATGTTAGTTTACGTAATTTCGATTACTTTACCCCTGGCTAATTTTATCACAGAGTGTTTACATTGAACAATGCGTCTGTTTCATTTCAAAAAGAAAGGTAAAGTTTAAGTCCATTTTAATTACATGTATACAAATTTTTCTATGCAAACAAAGTACAAGAAAAGCATTGATGCAAAGCATCAAAGGGCGACGCCAAAAGAATTTGATCCAGATTTGCACCTAAATACTTAACAAAAGATGTGTACTTTATAGCAGTACCATTACATGTGACCTGGAGGCTAGGGCCAGGTTAAGTTGAAACTTAAACCAAAAAAGAATAGACTCTGTCTTGCCAAGATGCAAAGGCAATTTATAGTCAATTAAGCAATCTTATAAGACTCATGTTATAAGAAAGAATTTCTTCAGATTTAATTTATGAGACACAAGGATTCCTGAGTCATCAGCATATAATCACTGGCACGAGTATCGGACCTGGGAAGAAAAAATATGACCAGATGACCAGATTGATAAAAAAAACTGTGTTTATAAAAACCAAAACAAAAAATGTAAATAATGATCCCCTTTAAAAATATACTTTCAACTTGAAGTATATTTTTAAAGGGGGTCATTATTTACATTTTATTTTGGTTGTTGACACTTTTAAGATGAACACAGGTTTTTTTTATCAATCTGGCCATATTTTTTCATCCAGGTCTGATACTCGTGCCTGTGCATTATAATAAAAACTTATTGCTTAGGGTTGAAGACATGTAATTGACATATATTAGACATAAAAGAGGACCTAAAATGAACATCAGGGGGACAGCATAGGTACTCAGAGCAGTAGTAGAATAAGTACCAGCCACATCAACCAGCTACTATCAGAGATAAGACTTAAACCATGTAAGAATGTCATTATATATGGCAGATGCTTGAAGTTTCATGAAGAAGAAGAAAAACAACTTCTTCATGTGCAGGATAGTGTGTTCAACTGTATCAAATGCCTTTGTAGATCTAAAAGTATCATGCAATACTACCTTTGTCCATTTCAAATAATGCAATCTGTTAAATGAATCAAACATGTGTCAATTGAAAAACCACTTCTAAACCCTGACTGAAACTGCTGACCATGACTCAAACCCATGACTTTCAGAAGACCAACTGAGCTATCCGTCCTGCTACACATTTTCTCTTTAATAATGAAACAGTTCTAAACCACAACATATTTCCCCACTATATCGATTTGTGTTCGTGAATTTCTTATGTTACAGAGCATAGGAAATTGAACTCATGCTTATATGCAGTCATAGGATGAGAAAAACTTTGAGCTTGACCAGAACTCATTAACCTGTGACCAACATAAGAAGAAATTTTATGAAGGCTGATTTGTATTTTGCATCAAGGGCACCGGGCAAAAACATGAAAATGCAACAAACAAACCACTTTGTGGTAGATTGTATTTTCATGTTTTCATCTGGCGCCCAGTTACTTTTTGTACTATGTTGGTTTTCATGTGGCACAAATCACCCACTATAAATTTAGTGCACAAATTTATTCAAGGGCAAGTAACAATCTACTCTATGTACAGTCTGTTGTCGCGTTGACTCAGGAGACCTGGAGGTTGAGACCGGTGTCTCTTCATTACAAATAGATAAGACAGAAGCTGTCCTTTTCAAACTATGCACATGTTAGAAAAAAATAGAATAACTATTCAGAATATGATTTTTTGAGACTTTATTAATTATATTGCTTGATCCAAGTTTAAGGACATTTTCAATCAATACATGTTTTATCATTTATAACTTTAAATGAAAGTCTCATCCCTTTAATAATAATGACATAACTGTATCTCTTTAAATGCAGAAAAATTATAAGTCTCAACATATCAATATACTACTGTCTAAGATATACATGTACATGCACATAACATTAATAATTCCCAGTTTAATTTAAATAAATATGAAATCCTAACATTAACATTAACATGCTTTTGATGACCTTACAACTGGTGAATTATATACAACAAAAATAGTATTATAAGTAATACCTAAGATAGACAGAAAAGAACAAAATAATTTAGTAAACATAAGTTACTTCCCCTTAAAATAAAGAAAACCTGAAACCCAAAAGAACACGATAAACAGCAAAATTATGAAATGTTGCAGGTTCAATTTTATCAAGCCATGCAAATTAATGGTAAAGTTTTCATAAAAAAATAGATGGCCATGTGTCAGCAGTAATTGCAGAAAATCGGATAGCTTTCAACATCCGGATACTGGTACACTTTGTAAAAACAACCATTCTGCGCAACAGATAAATGTAATAAGGATAAAATCAATAGGATAATCGTTTACAACAGTTTCATTACCTATCCTTATACTCAATTGCAGGTGAACTTTCTTCTTGTAGGAAAATTTTGAAAAATGTATAAATGATACGGCCTCAATCTAGACCACAACGATATTCGAAATCCGGGTTTTAGTATTGTCATTAAAACTAAGGGACAAGCTGTCAAACTTAACCCGCAATTTCGTGAAAATAATATCACAATGCACATGCTTTTTACATAAAGTTATTAAATACAAATATAACAACACATTTGTTTACTTGATTTTTACGAATCAAAATAAAACTAATTTACACAACATGAAATTAACTGCTAATAATAACAGCTCCTTCCATAGGCAAAAATAAAAAGCGTTCCATAATAGACGACGCCGCTCACCGGCGTCGCCAATTAATTAACTCCAGGCCAAGTAATCTAATGTATAAACCTTATAAATATACACGACGCTGTACATTTATCAAAGTGTCATGCATGAAAACTGAAGCCCGGTGTAAAAGTTATGTCTAAATTAGTATAACTTAAAGTAATTAGTTCTAAGGATGAATATGTGATGAAATGGAAAGGTTTGTTTATCTGACTGCGAAAAAAATTATTACGAATAAATAAAAGACAAATATAAAAAAAAACATAACGAGAACAAAATACATCAAATGATATTCGTGATTAAACGAATATCGACCAAATGGTGTTACAGTTTCACATTAAATACGTAAACATAATTCCATTCATAAACTTCTGTTCAGTGAAAATTACTAAATAAAATGATCTGTTACCAAGAAAGGTCAAATTAACAGGCAAAATCGTCACCCTTTTAAGAAATGGAGTTGATAATGTAAATTTATATAATTAATCAGAGGTGAAATACTGGTAGTTTTGATCAATATATACTGATAATCCTTATACAACGGACCAGAAGGTATGAAATAACAATTATACCAGCTTATCGTTTTTTGAAAGGTTAATAGGGGTTTAAAGTCCGAGTGGTTAAGATCGTTGACATCAAATCACTTGTCTCTCGAGCTCTCCGCTGTGTATATTGGTTCGAATCAAGACACAGGGACTATCCAGCTAGTTATAGTTCTTCCCAAGAACCCTCGCATGCCGGAAATAAAGAAAAATCAGCACCTTAGATTCCCCCTAGCAGTAAAGCTGGAAGGTCGCAATATGACACCTTAAACATCGGTGCGACATAAAATCTAACAGCAATACAAGATTCAAGCTAAATTCTAAGTATAGGTTATAAAATGAATGAATTATAATTGACAACTCTTTCGAGAATTGACCGTAAGATAATGAAAATAACACATTCCAACTGCATTTAAATAAAATGAATATATTTAATAAGATACAGCATAATACACTTCAAAGAATGTAACAATGGCAAAATATATGTGAAATGTAATATTTTCATATTCTTTTATTTTTTATATTTTAATTATGATAATAATTGCCCTACATACATGTTGTATAAACTTTGCAACACAATTAATTGAAACCTTTTTTCTGTAAAAATTTCACATAAAAACATATCACCAAATCCCATGTCATCTAACGTAGTTTTGACTAATAAAACATAATATTATCATATATTTCTAAACAGATGAAATTCAAATATTGTGAGTAACTAGTTTCTGTGAAGGTCGCAAGAGTCATGCCAAGGCCATTCGCATCAAATGTCAACTCGATAAACCTCATCTTTTATTGAAGTAGCATTTCTAAGAAAACACTATACCATGATATCTTTTGACACCAAGAAGATTTTACCACGTAGTAATTATCACAAGGCTTTGTTAAAGTATATGGCAGACTTAGGTAACCGTTATTAAATATTCAACATTGCAAATATCGCTGCTGGTATGTTTAAATGTGAAGATGTCGCGACTAACATATGATACCCGTTGAAGATTATAATAGAATTACTCTTTGAGAAGCAATGGAACAATTGTTATAAACTTTCTTCATGAAATGAAACTCATTTTTTTCTTAAAGAATTTGTTTGGAGATTAGTTAGTTCCTTTTTATGATAAGTGTATTTGTATAGATCATAAATTAAGATATGTTTTCACGACCGTCTGTTTAGAAAATTGGCGTTACTGGATCTAATGATTCAATCATCAATTTGAAGCTTAATATTTATATTGACTAAGAGGAAAATAAGACTTCTATTTAAATGGACACAATATTTTATAATTATTTCATCAGCTAGTTTATCAAACAACTGATTACTTTATCAATATACGTACAATATAAATTTGATGCTCTAAGCTGTAAGCGTCATGACAAACTGTTCATCAAAACATATATGATCCCAGAGAAAAAATCAACGAATATAAAATAAAATGCTGCCATGTTCGGAGACGAAATGTTTCTCTGTTATGGTTGTGAAATATGTTCATATAATTAAAAGGTTCTCATCTTACAGCAAACACCCATAAAGTGTGATAGCTTTTAACAACTTCTTGTGAGGGACATTAAAATGCATGTCAATTATTACCAAATACATTATGCATGCAAAAACCTCAGACATAAAACTTTAATGTTAGGTTTCTCCTTTATCTTAAGCTCAATCAAAGTTCGTTTTTAAAGAAAATAATTCCCTCTTCTCTCGAAATTCATGGAATATTACGTGGACAATTGCACATCAGATGTAGTGGCACAAGACATTTTTGCAGATTTAGTAATTGTTTTGAACGTTTAGAAAATTACAGTTTTTGACATTAACTTTACATTATGCCAGTTTCTCTTGTTTCTACTTTCTGTTTGACAGTTTTGAAAAATAGAATAAAATGATAATTGACAAGCGTGTGAATTCAATAGATGCAACTAAAGAAATGACAATTTAATAAAATAGTTTATGTGACTAAGAAATGTTTATGGCTCATGCCATTACAAACATATTAAAAAGAGGAACTTCATATGTTAATCTTAATTTCAAATTCTTATTATAGCTTTGCAACGCTAAGATATCTAATAAATATCATAAAAAATTTATAATAAATTTAAGTTCGTGTTCTTCGTGTTTCTAGTAATCTATGTGCTTCTGAAATTGTATTACCAGCATAGTTAACTCAATTAACAGTCTACAAAGTCTTCGAAAAGGGAGAAAATCAGATGTGCAAAAAAGATTAAATTTTTAACCCAAAATTTGTATAAAAACTTTTTTATATAATCCCCAAAATTAAATTACAAGTAAAAAAAAAATATTTTGTATGGGAAAGATACTTCTTTGACACCGTGATATTATTTCCCAAATAAAATTTAATTATCAATATATTTAGATTCATTTAACTTGAAAAATTTTTTATTAAAAAGGGAAAGTTTATGGGAAACCTTTAAAAAACAGACTCTTTTTCCCTACGCTGGTCAAATAAAAAATTTACATAAAAAAATATTTTTTTTAAATTTAAAGTAAACTTATATTTTTCCTATAATAAAAGGCTGCCCTTATAACAGTTTTTTGGGGCCCTTCGGGGGAAAGCTTACAATATAGCTTTTTTAAATCAAAATTCTGAAATTTTTATTTCCCTCGTTTTATTTCCGGTATTTCCCGTTTACTTTGTACATGCTATTAAACAAGACTTGAATGCATTTATATCAAACATGAAGATCATTACTTTTACACATCCAGAACATATTTAAATTGGTAAACCATATTTTGTCTAAATTAATTTAAACCAACATCTATTTAAACCTAGGTTTATTTTAACCTATTTATTAACTAAATTAAATGAATTCAAGTAACAAAGAAAGACTTGAAAAGAAATACACGTTTGTTTAATACTTAGATAATGTGCATAATTAAGATGGTTTTACAACCGTAAAAATACCGGTTCTTTGGCTTCTTCCATTTCGTCATTAATTCACATGTTTTGATATCATAATGAATTCCTTGACCGCATTGTTATCGGGCGATATACTGCATTTGTACTGTTCATACCACGTTGGAATGCATTTTCCTATCATTTCATTTTGTTGAAGGAAAGTAATTGACATGTACGGTGATTGTATGATCAAATATAATGAAACATTAATGTATAGATGTTCATTAATTAAAAATGAAATTATCGGTTGAAAACTGGGAAATTGTGCACGTCACATGTTCACACAGTTTTTTTCTTCTTATGAATTTACAATATTCATAGCATGCCCTCCACTAGTTAAACATATAAAGTTTGATTTCTCTATGAAATATATTGACAAAATTAATGAGCATTTGTGTGTATACATGTACATGAATGTGTCACTGTGGCAAGACAGTATACAAAGGACATATTAGGCTTGATTCCAGTCTGTTGATTTTTTATGTGCTTCTGTTCGGCAAATCGACACTATCAAAACCAGAGATGTTGTGTTATCTATGACGATCGAGTATGAAATAGCGCGTAAGTTATGAATAAACAAATAATATCAACGCCTAATTCCCAGGCTAATGACATATTTAAAAAGTCGTATGTGACAACAGTAATATAATAAAAAGCTTGAAATAGTACACAGATATGTAATTTGCTTGACTCGCAAAGTCTGCAAAACAACAACTTCGATTAATTAATGATACTTAAATTAACCTTTAAAACATGAATTTATATTATGTTAAATGGGGGACTTAAATTACGAAAAATAATCCAAGGCAAACTGCTAAAAAACAATCTGCATTTTTTCATAAGCCAGATTTTTGTATCTTAGGTTAAATGTTACCCCTAGTTTCCCGAACGATGCTGCACTGCAAATATTTCTTAGGATTACAAATCGGATTATATCAGAATTGACGTCATACTCTTCTAAATTTAAATGAGCCGTTAAAAATATGAGTCTTGAAATTTAAAGATTTTGTATCGTTGGAAAGGTTAAGCGATGTTGATGCCGTTAACTATTTTTATTCCATATTGATTGAAATCAACTTAATTGACAAAAATAAAAATATTCTTTCAATCATATTTTCACTACATTGAAAGAACAATGATTTGGGTGTTTTGAAAGAATTAATAAACCTGATATTAATGAAATGATTAAATAGTTAAAAACTAATGTAGATAAATTTTCTAGAATATTTATCATCTCAGCAGTATGTGTTAAGAGTTATTTTGCAGCTGTAAACTATAAGTCTTTTTTAGATCTTTACTATCATGGTTTAACTATGTTAAGTATTGATCAAACCGGTGCTATGGGGCATTGATCGATATTTGACAAATAGTTGATGGATCTAACACTAAGTCTTATTGAAAATTTGGAATTCACCTGTATAGCATTGATTACTTTATTTAATTCGTTAAGCTTAATTTAAAGTTCATTTTGAATACATTTTGTACAGAAATTAAAATTAGGCAGTCAAAATCGTCGCGGTATAATATTACAACTTTTTCTTCAATTAATCTTTTCGTGCAACCCCCTTTAAATTAAAAGGGGTTTCATAAAAAGTGTTTTTTTAATATTTTTCAAAAAACATTAATCCAAAATAAACCCAATTAAAAGATTTGTAAAAAAATAATTTAAATTTTTATTTTTAAAAGTTACTAAAGGGATTTAAATTAAAACCTTTTCAAACTAAGAACTATATCAGCCATGTCATTCATTGCACTGGGACAACAGGAATTATTTTTATGTGTATAAATTGTGTTGATAAATTTGTGTATGAAAAGTGTATGCCAACTGCATTGATATTTTAAATATTACAGCTAGTATGTTCTTGCTGCGTACATACATTGAAAAACCAAACAAAAGTAACCATGGGTAAATTCTTCTGAAATATTCAATGATCACAAATAAATAACAGAACTAATTATTTCAACAATTTATAAATCAACTATGACTTTCTTGTCACTGTCCTGGCAAACATTCCTGTTCATGTAGATAATAAGACATCATAAATTACTTCCAACCAGACTGTGATATACTGAATGGCCGATAACACGTCAATTTTGATAGCTAGTATGCTTTCATTGTATGTTGTTGTACTTTTTTCACTAATTATTTGACGTTTTTCTTGCCTATTGCCGTCATGTCTAATTGATTGCCTCAATTGCTGCAAAAATAAATCTTAAATAACAATACCTCATATGTTTCATTTTTACAGCTTACAGCTAAAGCTATGTAAAATATTGTTGAAATTGTGAAAGGCTTTTAATGAAACAATATTATTTTAATTTATTTGATTATTTAAAAGTGATAGAAACCCATTGTATGTATACATACAAAGAGAGGCCTTTGTAAATGGTGTAATTCATTTAAACATTTTTTTTATTTAATTAATTTAATATTTACGTGCCAAATAACAATAATATGCACCTGCTTAAGTCTTATATCCTTGTATATATTCTGCTACAGTTTTTGCATTCAGTATTTTAAACATATAATGATTATGTCAATACATGAAGGCCAGCAATACTTGCCATACATCAAATGTCATGGTTCTGAGGTGAATATATTATGGATATAAAAATGCTTCATTTAGATATAACATTTAATTATTTCTTACAAACAAAAAGCATACTATATTCGTACACCGTTTCATTTTATTGCCACTTTGATTTGTTCCATATAAATCCATTATCAATGTGTGTTGTTTGTTTCATTTTTTTCAAGAACACTTTATCTTAATTATATACTATTCATAGCCAGACTGCCCTGCATTTCATATGAATAATATTCAAACCAATAAGACTTGAAATTTTATGGCTTAATTAATCACCATTAAATAAATCGGCACCTGTCTGCACATATAGTTTCTATGGATAATTTCTAAAGAATTTATTTTTTTAGTCAGTTATAGATTAGCCTAGTTCTTTTTAACATCACGTGTTATGGTTTTAACTTTCTATAATATTTATTGCACGTGCTTGCAAGCGTATTTAGTCATCAAAGAAGGATAACTAAAGTATAAGAATAATATAGTTGAGGGCTAATTCATTGATGACCAATGGCAACAATATATAAACTATAGGACAAAACATAATATTTACTATAATTCACAATTTTAGTTTTCACTATTTAAAGACATACTATTTGCGAAACATGTTATGACCCAAAACAACAACAACACACACGCATGCACACACCAACACACACACACGCACGCACGCACTTACGCACGCACACACACAAAAACACACGCACACACACACAATATTACAATCTTCAGTAAGATACTACGGAAGCATAGAGGGGAGTTACATCTCGTGGGAACGAGATAGCGATTTTTTG
Source organism: Ruditapes philippinarum (assembly GCF_026571515.1). Classification (NCBI taxonomy): domain Eukaryota; kingdom Metazoa; phylum Mollusca; class Bivalvia; order Venerida; family Veneridae; genus Ruditapes; species Ruditapes philippinarum. Next base: position 21,105 of record NW_026853997.1, read on the forward strand.
TTTTTTCTGAGTTATATCTCGTGGCCACGAGATAGCATTTTGTTGTTTTTTGTTTTTTTGTTTTGTTTTTTCCTGAGTTATAACTCGTGGCCAGGAGATAGGAAAATAATATAAAATCGGAATGTCCCCTCTGTGCTTCCGTAAGTTACTCTTGTTTGTCGCACTTTCACAATAGAGGCCATAAGGTAACGTTCCAGCTTTACTGGTTAGCCAGTACTTTTCCGTTTAGGCTGTTCTGTAAATTTCAATGTTATCTGTTTAAGTCAAACTAAAGGTTGTCTTATAAACATATTTTATATGTATAGCATTAAATATAATGCTTACATGTTTAAACCTACCATAGCATATAATTCAGTCACTTAATTTACTTATAAGCACTTTATTTGTAAACGTTTTTCTTGTAATTTACTAAATTGTTAACACTACCTACCGATACCTTTCTAATTATTTGAAACGCGATACTGCTCATAATAACATTATTTTAAACAATTAAATAAAATTTCTTCAAAAGTAAACAGAAACTTTGAGTTGCCATTAAAGCAAATGCACAGAATTATGTCCCTAGATAGCTTTTGTATAAATTTCACTATCCCTTAAGATATTGACCTTGTCTTTTCACATCTGTCAATTTTTTTTCTGAAACAGTATTTGATAGTTTTAAATGATTTTTGTATAATACACTCTCTACTGTTTAGCACCTGTTTCGAGATTTTTAGTAAATCGCCTGTCTTCAGAAAAATATCATTCAAACAATTAGTTTTAATGAACTTTTATATTACATTTTCTTGCTAAAATGTTAATATAAATCATTAAAATAACATGAAGTTAATGATCTATAAGGTTGAACATTTTCTACAAATTCTGAATTCCGCTTAAAAGTTACACGATCTGTAATTACCTCAACAATATTTCCGAAACAATATTTGGAAGATGATAGTGGGAAGTCAGATCATTTATTTTCAAAGATATTCAAGTTTGGATTTACCCTCATTTTGAATTAAACGATTTATGTCGATTTAGTTGCTTATATTAATTAACGTTTCTCTTAACAAAGTATGCCTACGTTACGATTTTTTTTCCACATTGGGGAATAAAATCGATTGGTTTAAGATACATCACTGATGTTAAAAATAAGTGTTTTGTTTTTTATAAAGTCCGTCTCACACAAAACACGGTTGGACACTCGGTTCTCATACAGTATACTCGGTTATACACGGGTTGACTGGTATGAGTATTAGGCTCCAACCATGCCTGAGGATTTGTTGGTACGAGTTAGACTCAATATAATACGAGTATTTACGAATAAAGCACGGATATACTCGGTCAAGCAAGATTTGAACACGATTTGCATTCGAATATATACGAATGTTGTACGGTTCCAACTACGGTCTGATACGGTCTGGTACGATAAATCACGACTTTTCCTCGATTCAATCGACTTTCACAGGGTTAACATAGGATCCCCTCCACTTTTGTTCGAGTTATGCTCGAATTATCACACATTCGCGTATGTTTTGATATAAATTTACCCATTTTGATGGCTTGGCTTCATAAATTTTCGAATTCTCAACGAAAAATAAAATCAATAGCAGATGCAACGAACAACAGAATAAGGGAACTAGAAATAATGATTAGACTAATAGACATTGAGATTATTTTGGCCAGAAGGCGTGAGGAGAGACAAAATCAAGCCAACATAAAGCAGAGAAGAAGGAGGCAAATTTGGACAAGAGAATGGCTCAAACGAAGGACCATGCTTGGTCAATATGAGACTCTGCTACAAGAACTAAACAGAGAGGACCCTATGCATTACACGAACTTCCTCCGTGTTGATGCCGACTTGTTTGGGAAGTTGGTGAGAAGCGTTGGGCAAAAGATATCTAAGAGGACAACCAATTGGAGGTTAACAATAATATTATATCTTTTTTCCAGGGAAAAAATGCAAATTTATAAATAGCATGAATTATTTATACTTATCTCAATGATCAATAGTAGAAGTATGTATAAATATATATATATATATGAGAATTTTAAAATAAATGTCGCTGATAAATATTTGTTTACTATTATTTATTTTCAGAGAGCAATTTGAGCCTGAACTCATGCTTGCAATCACACCAGACACATGGCCACTAGTGTTACATTCAGACAGTTGATGTACAGTTTCCGTGTAGCAGACAATACAATCTCCAAATTCACACCGACCGTCCTGGAGGCCATAGTCGACACATTAAAAGCCAAAGTTAAGCCACCACTTATTGAGCCAGGTAAATGGAGGGAAGTCAGTGACAGGTTCATCATCAAGTGGAATTACCCCCATGCTTGTGGTGCCCTGGATGGCAAACATATCCCTATCAAGGCTCCACCAAAATCTGGATCACTCTTCCACAGCTACAAGGGCTTTTTCTCCATGATCCTTCTGGCATTGGCAGATGCCGACTACAAGTTCTTATGGGCATCAGTGGCGGAGTATGGTTCAGCATCCGATTGTCAAGTGTTCAACGACTCTGAATTGAGGGAGTTGATGGAAGGTGGTGAACTAGGTTTCCCTTATCCAGAGCCGCTGCCAGGCCTGAACGAAAACCTGTCCTACTTCTTCCTGGGACACAATGCATTTCCATTGATGACCTGGCTGGATGATGAAGCCCTACTCAAGGATGGACCTTGGTCACGATGAGTGTATATTTAATTATGCATCGGAATATTGGCCAACAGATTTCAATGTCTGCTTCATGCAACAGTTTATAAGAAAACATAAAGTGTGAAGTCCCTATTCCTTGCCTGCGTCATGTTGCACAACCTTTTGAGGATACGATACACTGGTGTAACAGTCAATGCCGACCAAGAGGACCAAACCATGCCTTAGTATGGCTAGAGGAGGGTTTAAGCGTACGCAGGAGAACCTGTTGGCCGTAACGTAGACCATAACATTGGAAAGCAACAGAAAAACTACCTTAGGGATTGCTTAATGCCGGGAGCTGGTTCGGTTCCATGGCAAGAACAAATGATATAATATGGACCAAGACCAAGGGACTATGGGAACCATTAATTTTTGCAACGGGATAATTTTAAAAGCAGTGCCTTACACTCAATTAGTAACTGTATGCGTTAAGATGTGTGTTCATGATGCAAAGCTAAAACAATTTATAGGTTTGGTTTATACTTTCTATATGCTATGCATAAGAAATTCGACATTTATTTTTAATGTTGTAACATTACTTTAAATCACATAATTATTATTCTATAATGTTACATCAGTATACAAATGTATATTCTTTTGATGGTACTGTGCGCGAGGGTTAACCGACACTTAAGTGAAAGAATAACTTTATTCTATAGACTTATATACTTTACTCGTAAACCGTCTGATATTATAAGGTAAGTTAACGCCACTTACTTTCGTTTTACTTATCAAAAGAATCAACATCACTAACGTATGATTTTGAGAAAAGCATTTTATTGTGATATGTGTCCACGTAAAATACTTCACGTTGCACATAGACTGAAATAACATAAATGACTATTTTCTGGCAACATATATTTGCATGAATAGAATAAAGTAATAATCACAATTTAACATGTTGTCATGAGTGGAGGGGCATCACCTCACCTTATCAATAATTAGAAATAAGCTTATTCTACATATTCGCATAATTATTGGAAAATTTAAACTGTTAATTAAAACTGGTGAAATGTAAAAGCTAGTCTGTTGTTCTTTTATGTTATGTCTGTATTTAGAATGTACTTGACACAATCATGAAAGGCCTTAAGTTCAATTTGTATAAATAATAAACCTCGAATACATGCATTGTATATCTTCAAACAAAGAAGTCTGGTAAATTCAAAATTAGCAAACTTAGCCCGGCACAATATGATGTAATCAAGCAATTATCATTGAAGTTCTTTACTTTTTAAATTAGATTAGATGTAAAACCAGTATAAAAGTGTGCCGTATACACTGCTGAATTTAATTAATTTACCTCATGTAAGTTTGACAGAAATTTAACGCCTTTTTCCTTTTCCCAAAATGTTAATTCTTGATATAATTTTCATTCTAACACTCCCCGTGATTTTGTCACTATAGACAAAGAAGAATAAAACGGTGTTAAACTGCCAATATACTCTGGTTAGGGACTACTTGTACTCGTTTATGCGGCTCTCATGTTTTCTCCCTCGATTATACAGTTTAAAAATCTTTTTACACAAATAAATTACGGAAGATAACATGATGGAGTGAAATGTACGTTCACACTTCTTGACTTAAAACTATCCTTTAAAACAACAACCTCAAACAATAATTACGCTGTCTTCGTTAAGATTATTTCACTGGCCTCATATCTTTATAAAAGTAAATACACGCGATAGTCATTATATGCTAAATGAATCAAAGTCAATATGATAATATAGTTTTTTTTTCATAAAATGATATGCATTCGATACTTTAATTTGCTATAATGGCCTTACATTGCTTTTTAAATGTTATTTTAAATCAAAATAATATTATGTAAGTTCAAAATATGTTAGTGTTATAATTATTATCCGATTCATAGTTGAATAAAAGGACCTATCCCTGACGCTTTATACGACTTTATCAAAATCAAGGTTAAGTTGAATGTTACATTGACATACCCAAGTACATAAATGTTAGAAGGATTACTTTTATATTGCCTAATGACCGTAAATGACGCCTCGTATCGTTTATGTATTCAATAACGATCCCTTCAAGAAGTTCTCCATCAGTTTAGGAGATTTCAGAGAAACTTCATATTGATTTGTTATTCTTTATTAGTTTTGAAATTACATATAAATAAAATGATTGTTTGCTTGCAATAAATGATAAAAACAATGATATATGTTCTTATACAGTTATAGCTTACAAAATGAGTATTAAACAAGATAAAATATTTATTAATCCTTATTTACTAGTATTATAACTTAGATTTCAATTGCTAGTTCTGTTGATGTTGTCCATTAATATAATTACTGGCTGATACATGCAAACTGGATAATACACAAAGTATATTTGGAATGGACTTAGGTTACGAAATTTTCATTTTTGTACATTCAATTCAGGCTATTTCTTGCTGATCTCTGCATGTTAACCAAACCAATGCTAGTCTCGTTTTATGTAATGGTGCTAACAAAGCGTCTTTATTCACAGAAATGGTGTTATAAAGAGAAAAATCCGTTTTCGTAATTTCAACTAGAACATATCTAAATGAACTCTTGCATTTTCTTGACACTTTTTACTATTCATTTAAGGTATGAATTTAGATAAAATATACGGTAGAATGATTTCGACATCTATATTTTTGCAATTAATTTTGACTTTTTTATGCTTTCATTCTCTATGAAATAGCCACTGTTAAATAATTATATTGAAGAAAAGCGTTGCATAAAAGTAAAAGTTGTTCGGGAAGTTCTGGGAATTTTATCATATCTCCTATATTTTTTGTTTCTAAGACGTAGTATTTTGCACAGACTATTTCAGATTCATTCTCTAATACAAACATGTCAAGAGAATTATACTATATTGGCCGACGGCTGTGTATACAATATATCTATCGGCGCCTCATTTTCTCTAACTATTTCCTAACGAGCTTTTAAGAAAAATAGATTGAGTGATCTGGCCGATTAGTAGATCATTTTTTAAAAAGCTTTGGTAATATTATCCATTTATATTCCATTTATGTCAGCCGCTTAGTACTACATTATATCTTATGTAAATACCAGTGATTGATTGCATGACAATAAACAATATTTATAACAAATGATCTGATTTCAAGTTCTCAATAATCCTTTGATACATAGTATTAAATAAGATTTTATGCCCTATATTCCTTCACTGATTTGACATCGGTAAGTAACCATACATGTTGATATGTCACGCATTTATAAGAAATCTAATGTAAGATCAAGGTCATATTCCTTTGTCGTATTTTTTGTTGAGTGCAACTGGTGATAAACATAAATACACAGATTACAATGATTAAATTTTTGTATGTAATGTTTTGAAGGGAGTTTTTTAAGGTATAGGTAATGCGTTAAGAAACGAATACCTGATTGACTCATAAAAGGTTTAATAACTTAAATTGCGTATTGCACACATGCATGTTATCCTTTAAATGTCTTTAGTATGCCTAACGTAATAAACGTTTGAAATTATTTATTTAAAAAAGATCAGATTCAGATTAAATAACATCACAACTTGATACTAATTGCTAAACTCGGATCCATCACATACAAGCTTAACATATCATTAACTATTTTCATAGAAGCAGTTTGTGAGGCTAAAGGTCAGCAAAGGAGAGCAACGTCAGGTGATTACAGCCCATATTAGATTTAGTATATTCATACTCTGTAGCTTCAACTTTGGAACTTCTAAACTTGAAGAAGCTCCTAAAAGTACGTCGACCACGCCTGAGTTTGATCATATTCGAGCAGTTTTCGGTTAACTAACTGCTGTCTACTTGTATACATCAATGAAAAATGTTGGGTCAATAGTAGTCCAACGAATAAGATTTGTCAAAGAGACATAGAGATGTGTTTTTGATGAGCTATGTATTTTTGCAGTCCAATCTCGAAATGAATTTTGTAAATGGACACTGCCCAATTAGATGTTGATGTAAGTGAAAACTAGCAAATTTAAGAAGAAACGACCAACTTTACCTTAAAAAAATTTGTTTTTTTTAAAACAATTTTCGAAGATTTTATCATCATTAAAGAGGTGTAGACAATTTTTTTTCTCAATCGGCAATTTTGTCCACCATCTTCAAACATCACTGATGCATATGTAAACATTCCCCCCTCTAATGTCTGATCTCCTCCCGTCTTTCCAGACCTGCCAATATTGGAGAATGGTTCTTAAAATTCATTTCAAGTGTTACAGTAAAAATTAGATTGTACGGTCTTTTACTGTCTCTAGCATTTGTCAGTTAAAGAAATCAAGGAATTTATTTATTATGATGACTTCATAATATGTCAAATAACACATCAAAGAAACAGTTTGCAATACAAATTTAATTTTAAATAAACCGCTGATATGTTTTAAAGATGCATGCCTCCAGATGAGTAAAAATATTTCAATATGACAATATAATTTAAAAGAAAGCCTGTTCATCTAAACGGGTGTGTGTCCGTATAATAATATTTGGGAATATACTGTATTCTTAATAATCTATATACAGGACATATCATAACAAAATGGAATTCGTCTTTAATATCATTTGTTATACATAAGTTACATTTCCTTTCAGCTCTTTCAACATGGCTATGTCTTCCAGTGTCTATATTTAATTGGTGTGATGATAAAAGTAATTTAGCAATAATATTTCTATGTTTTACATAACGTAACATTTCTTAATAAGATGATAATTGAAAAACAGTTTTTACTTCTTTTTACAGGGATAGTGATGATCTATTATCAACATTTTGTCTCCATTCAGTTGTAAATATATCTAAAAGCCGTAATCTTAAAATTGGAATAAAAACTTAAACATCTAGCGATTCTTGAAATAACCAGACATCATTAAAACCAGCACTTTGTAGTATAGAACAAACGTTCGAAGCCCAATTTTTAACACCATTATTTCTTTCCAAATCTTTTCTAAGGTCATGTAAAGCAGTGTACAAAATATAATTATTGCGTTTCTCATCATAACTTCTGAGAAAGTATTTTACAATTCTTATATGTCTAACTATATACAGAGGGTATCGTCCAAATTCACCATACAAAGCGAAAGTACATGTACATATTAACATTTTTACATTTAGAATCCATTTTAGAAATTTTTTATGAACCCTTTCAAGATGTTCAGCTTTAAGATATCCCCAAACTTCACATGAATAGTTAAGTATAGAGGCAACAAATGAATCAAATAGTGCAAGCATAATTCTAACAGGTACTTCTAACTGCTTTGTTATAGATAATTATAAACTCATTGCCCGGAGACCTTTTCCGGCCAACGTTTTCGTTGCATTCATATATGAACCGCCACTTGATAAAACAATTCCAAAATAGTTAAAACTATTTACAATTTCTATATTCTGGCCACCGTATGTAAAATTGACAAAGTTGCTATTTCTACCATCCTTTTTAAAAATCATCACTTTTGTTTTTTCTATATTTACTTTGAGTTTCCATTTTGTACAATACTTTTCAAAATTGTCTAATGATCGTTGTAAACCTTCTGCAGTTTCAGAAAATATAACAGCATCATCTGCAAATAATAACAAATATATGGAAATTAGATCTAAAGTTATACATGCTGTTTGATCTTGCTGTAAGTACATTTCAACATCATTCATAAATAAAGAAAAGAGCAATGGAGAAGTGTTTTCCCCTTGTAATAGTCCAATATCACAGTTGAAAAAATCTGAAAGATTATTCATATGTTTAACAAACAATTTGAGATCTTCGTATAATGAACGAATAATCTTAAATAGTTTTCCATCAATTTTTATAAGTTTTGCCCAAAGCCCATTTCTATAAATAGTATCAAAACATTTCATAAGATCTATGAAACAGCAAAATAGTTTGTTTTTTAGCTTAATATGTATTTCAATCATAGCATTCAATATAATTATAGAATGTTTAAACCCAAATTGAGCATCAGATATAACATCATTTTGTTTTGCCCAGCTTTTCAATCCACCATTTAATGCTACGGTAAACAATTTGGCAAAACAGCTTATTAAAGTTATACCTCTGTAACTATTTGTATCATTATGATCTCCCTTTCTGTTTAGTGGTATTATTATACCATTTGTCCATGACCTAGGTAAACACTGTTAATCTAGTATGTAATTGAATAAAATATTTCACGGTTAATCGATTTTGTCTATACCCTCTTTAAAATATTCATATAAAACATTATCTAGTGAACATGATTTGTTTGTACCCAATAATTTTATTGCTTTTCTGATTTCTTCTATAGAGAAAGGTGCATCGAGTTCTATCGAGTTCTTGAAACGTAGAGCTTGATTCAGAGAACATGTTATTGTCGAAATCATTCAAAAAATCCACACATTCATTATCTTCTCCAAAAACAAAATCTGAACTTAAATTTTTGAAATGATTAAAAATTTCGGATATGTTGATATTGTCACCATTTTCTTTTTCTTTATTTTTCTTAAATGATTTCCAAAATTCTTTCGTTTTTTTTTACTTTTCATTTCATTCATTTTTAATGCAAGAAATCTATTATATTTTTTCTTTGTAGCCCTGCAACAATACTTATAATCAAACCTTTTAGCGTATAAATTATTTTTATTTTCAGCTGATTTGTTATGATTGAACTGAGACATTGCGTTAATATATTGCCGCTTTTAATCTTAACATTCTTCATTGAACCATTCTTTATTTGAATTTAAATTGGTAAAGAATGCATGTGTTGGGTTTTTACGTCGTGTCTCAAAATATTTGTTTCCAGTATTTGTCAAAAATTGAGTAAAAATGTCAACCAGCTTATCCGTATCAGCCCGGTCATCTATACATGTATTCAAATCATAGCATAACTGTACAACATTTTGTGTTATATTACGTAAAATAAATATATTTGCTTATAATCCGGATTCCATCTATAGAAAATGCGGTCCGGGATATCTGTGCAACATGTTACGGTATATGTTTTCAGTGCAAATGAGACAGGTGCATGATTTGAGTGCTTAATAGTGTTTAATCATGTACCTCAAAAGCAGATATATTTTCAAAATTTCTTTAATCTGTCAACAATAAGTCAACTTGGCTTTCCCCGTTATGAGTAAAACAAGTTATTTTACCTTCATTTTTAATTAACTTTACTCCTTTTGTTAATGAGTTTTTTACATATATTAAAAGTTCACCACTACATCTTTTGGCTCTTTTGTTTTGGTATTTACGACATGAATTATATAATTTATATCCATTTAGATCAAGAACAGAATTCTTATTAAACCAAGTCTCATTTGAAAATATTGTATCATAGTTTAGGGAGCTTTCTGTTGAAAATGTGTCAGAGTGAAAATGCATACATATATAATATGCGCATGCGTAGCAAGATGGCTGACATGAAAATTTAAAATGAGAGAAAATAATTTAAAATCGGATTAATGGTAATATATGGAAATTGTTTGTGATAATTTTGATGACAATCTGACTGGAAATATAGTAACTGTCCTGGTTGTGCTGGCTGATATATATATCGTTATATAGAAAACGGGATTTATTGTGATTCTTGGATATAGCATTACATTTTGGCGGTAAATTTGATTTGATTGAAAACAATAGAGAATTATATGGTTAGTGCGTTAGTGCGTTGCTGCTATATGATATAATGTTTATATGATATATGATGGAGACGAGAACTAGTACACCATTATCACATACATATAACGTACCGGTATATAATAGGTTTAGTGAGTTTCAACAACAATGGGCGAATTGCGATCAGACACCGATTAGGCAAAATGGACAATCTGGATCCAATAATACACGGGCAAATAGACCATTTTCTTCGCTAAATTCGGACGATAAATTACTGCGTATATTTCAACAACTGGGAAAACTTGACGATATAGACTCGAATTTACAAAAATTCTCCTCGAATTTGACCACAACAATATCTCAGCTTGATCAAGTTGAAAGACGGCTTAAAGGGAGACACAGGCACAATTTTCATTGCTTAGTTTTGAAATTTTCATTAATTATTCTGTAAATGTCCTCAAAATGAATACACTAAACAGTCAAAGGAACAAAACTTTTCTCTATATAAAGAATAAAATGGTGTTTTCCTAACTTGACCGGCGTGGGTCAGGTTAGAGCGCTAAAATTTCACAATGGTTGTTACACTGTACTCTGGAAATGTTTAAAAACATGTCAAATCAATTACTTAGACTTGTTTCAATCATACAATATCCACAATACCTGTTATTATAACTTCAAGGGTTTGTTCAAATCGCATAACTTGTTTTTAAACTATTTGGTGATTCTGTTCGCGTCAAAATTTCGTTCAACATATAAAGATATATTTAAACTTCAAACCCAAAATATATAGAATTTATACAGAAATCCATGCTCGGACATTAGGAAATGTCACTTTAGGGTGATTTGAGTACAAAAAATCATTTTTATATTTTTGTCATTATTTTGCCTGAGTATCCCTTTAACCTTCATTTAGAGTTTACAAAACTCCAATTATACCACAGTATTGACGATAATGCCCGTAGCCGGAGGAACAATTTAATTTTCTATGGTTTAGCGGACAAAGTCATGCGAAAAAAGAATTGCCTTGAAGAGTTAACGCAGTTTTTGTCCGACTGGCTGACATTGATCTCGAGAGAATGTACATTCAACGTGTTCACCGGCTCGGGTCATTGGGTCGGACAGTGCGAGGTCAAGATGGAGTAACGCGCAGACCGATTAGTATGTGTTTTCGGGATTATCCGGACACTGAATTGATAATGAGAAGAGTCCATTGGTTATCTGGATCCCGTTACGGGATAGATAGGGACTAACCTAAAGAGATTGCTATTGCCAGAAATCGTCTTTACAAATACATTGAGTCAAACTATGAGCACTCCGAGAAATGTAAAATAGCATATCCGGCAAAGTTGATTGTCAAGGGTAAAGTAGTGCGTGATGAATTTCCTGACTGGCACGCTGTACTGAACAGAAACCGAATCGACATAATAAATGACTTGTTTGCAAAGAAAGATATTTAATTACAATCTACAGTGATAGACGACAGGGCTGACACGCCTAATTGTACAACACCCGTCACGCATGAACCCACCGCTCCGCATGAAATCGGCGTATCCCATAAACATCCAGAAAAACATGATTACTCGGTTAACAATGGACCCCCCTTTTACTATGAACCAACAATTAACCCAGGACCTCACGCCTCCCATAAACATCCAGAAAAACATGATTACTCGGTTAAAAATGGACCCCCCATTTACTATGAACCAACAATTAACCCAGGGCCTCACGCCTCCCATAAACATCTAGAAAAACATGATTACTCGGTTAACAATGGACCCCCATTTACTATGAACCAACAATTAACCCAGGGCCACACGCTAACTATGGAAAATCTGTTTATATGGATACTCCCGTTGAACCTGTAACACCTGTGAACGATGCCGCCGCCGAAAAATGTTCCCCAACAAGAGCGAACCATGCGACTCTTAACCATTCAAGCTCGTCATTTCATGGGGATTTTCCCCCACTTTCGAAAGAATCACAGAGTAATAGTGTTAATAGCGCGTACCAGTGTTAAAGAAAAATCTTCAACTTTGGACCACGGGGAGAGACATTTTGATTCATTGAACTTTGTGCTACTAAATATTCAGGGATTAGTGACTTAAAACGTAATTAAATTTGAACAACAAGATTTAGTCAATTCTCGTGTAAAGGTACAAAAATGTTTAATTTAAATTTCTATATATATATATATGATTATAAAGCTATAAATTTGTAAGTTCAAATCATACACTGGTCTTACTTGTATCAAGTTTGAAGCATTATATGCGTTCAAAAGTATAGTTTAGAAGTAACATTTGTTTTGTTTGTATAATTTCAATATTTTGTTCCATGTTACTATTGCAATAAATCAAAACCATATAGCTTAGATTAGTGTGAAATGTACTACAAAGACCAGTGTATGGAAAAGAATTTAAAGTATACTATGTAATAGATGCTGACGATGTCTCTCCCGTGATTGCAAGTGTAATACATACGCGAAGTATTTCTTATTATTATATATTTGAATGTAGAATCTCTCAAAAAGTAAATAACTTGTAAATTAAATATATAACTAACGATAACCATTAATAATGAAAGAAAAGTAATACTTGCAGTCATGTCATCTTGCTATGTAATTAGTAATTTACTTATGCATACATGTAATTGTATATATCATGAAAGCTTGTATATGACTCTTTTGAGAGTTAATTTGCAAAATAAAGATTCTTCTTCTTCATATGCATGCACAGTGCGTTAACTTGAGTGCAGGTATTAGTTACCCGTACTCCAGAGCATGCCCATTGATTGGCTCATTTTTGCTGGGGTTTACATATTGTGACGGCAGAGAAAGGGAAAGCGACAAAAATACCATATTCAGATGTTCGGTCATTGGTTCCTTTTTGCCGGGGTTTCATATTGTGACAACAAAAGAGAAAGAATATCAAAACACTCGGCAATCTGATAAATACTCGGGGGCTACGCCCCCTCGTACAAATCAGATAGCCTCGTGTTTCGATGCTCTTTCTATTACTTACGTCATAATTTCCAATACAGGTACTAAATTCACTACTTGATCGCTTATCATTCTTTAAACTTTCACTGTTCCAAAAAAGACACTTAAGGTCACTCTCGCTATTGTCCTTATTCTTGACCGGCGCATTCTCTCCTCTGTACAGCATTCCATCTATGTACAATTTGTCTCCCCTCAGAAATGCTTCCTTGTTTTCTTCCCTGGCCTTTACCATGATCGGAATAAGTCGTCTCCCATTTTCCAAGACTTCCTTCGTAAATAACAGCAGCTTGTTCTATATGATACACATGGCAATGCTGAAAAACATTTCATAATGGTCTTTTCATTTTGTTTCCTTAAGCCAATAATGATGTTTGTCATTTTGATATAGTGGTAGTTATTAATGTGTCTTTGGAAATAAATAGCGAGGAATCTTATTATGATTTGAAACAACACTTTCTATCATTATAAAGATTATTGTATACTCTTATATTAGATATCAGGACTTAAAGTAGGAAGCTTTTTTCATAGGTATACAGCCAGACCAGAATGCACAGCCTTGCAATTTATCAAGGCGCTTTACTGTTAGCTGAGCAATTTTAAAATTATCATTTTACAAATATTATTGTTTTAATTATGGACACTTAATGAACAAACCCAAAAATGGATTATCTGTTAATGTTCAATTAAATTAAATAGCCGTCTATCTATTTATCTTTTAATAGAAACTGGATTTAAAGTATTAAAATTTCGGAGAAAGGGTGTTGTTTTTGAGAATGCTTCTTATCTATCACATAAACGTTTGAGTCTCCAAAGATGAAATTTATGTAATTTTTTACATAATTGGTTGTATATTTTCAGTTATAAACAATACAACAAGTTCAATCTAAAAACATATAATTGTCAAAATTAAGCACTTCGGTCACATCATGACGGTTAAGAAATGATAATGTTTATGTTCTGATTTATTTTTCCAATTTCGTTCTTAAATTACAGGTACGCATGTTATATCAATCATAAATCTCATAAAATTTCTTCAATGTCATTTTTGTCAAAGATTACTAACCATTCATTTTGATACATGAGATATTTACTGTAATAATTTTTTACATAATTGGTTACCATACCTTTTTATGTAAAATAGATGATTTTCATAATCTACGCAAAAACCACTTTGACACTGGTGATTGCAAAGCAACAATAGTATAAAAACGCTCTTTGCCAATGGATTATTTTGAAATTTCAAAGGGTATTATTCAGAAAAAAAGAAAAAGAGTTAAAAATTAGGTAACGCTTAAGCCGGTACAAGGGATCACGAGAGATGTTGCACCTTTTGTTATCTCTCATGGACATACTCAATCAAACCGAGTCGGGAATTTTCAGTTAATTTTGTTGTGATTAAGGCTTCCGATGGGTCACCTTTTTCAGTTTTTTTAAGTCACTGTATGAGCATAATCTGAACGATGCAAGGTACATACGAGATAAGTAAGATATTCTTATCAAAGACCTTATTTTTTCACGAAAAACTATGATTTTCAGGAGAATGAATTAAATTCAATTATTAACTTTAAAGACAAAGGATAAAGGCAATCATTTACGAAATAACTTTTACATCTTAAAGAAAATGGTGTTATTTCCTACTTGACAAAGTAAATTACTCGCTTTTTAGTAAGATGCAATTTTGTTTACTTACTTAAAAGCTTACATTAATGATTGCCATAACCAGCTTGTCAGTAATGTTAACATTACATGAAAATAACAATCAAGTTAATAGAAAGCGTCTTGTAGTTTTATCAGATACAATTTAAATGTGGTATAACTTCCTGCGTTTAATATATTTTATAACACATTTAGGTCAGTTCTCAATTTTGCATTAGTCATAATTGTAACATAAAATATAATGTAGGTGTAACATAAGTTTGTTTGCTGCTGTTATCTTGTTGTTGTTGTTTTATTAGGAATACTACAACAAGACTGTAAGTAGACTTCCTACAGCGTCATAATTGTATAAAATTTAACATATATTATTGATAATACATAGAAATTGTTCTTTTGTAGACAACGTACATCAATCTTATACTACCGGTATGTGAAGTGTAAAAGTTATGCATTGTGGTATTTTTTTTAAGTTGATTCATAATACATTTTAAAGAATTTCTAACAATATATTCTGCCTAGCATGAGGCTATTTCATCTATAATATGTCATTTTAATTTTGTGTTTTGATATCTTACATGTTTTCATGTATAAAACAATTCAATTATTTAAATGTTCAAAGCATTGTTATTTTCCTTAAGAAGCTCATACAAGTAGAGTACTTCGCAATAGTTAAGAAAGCATTTCGTATATTATTTTTCCTACAATTATGCAATGGGGAACCATCAAGCGCTTCATCCGTCTTGGAATTTAAACTATTACTGTTAAAAGGAAAAAAAAGACATTTCCATGAGTGTTATTTTGTTTGAATTAACTTAACGAAAGCAATTTCTACAGTCTGAGGTTATTTCCTTTCACAAAACATATTGGATGAGCAAACTGATATAAAAAAAACCTAATGACAATTTACGGTTAAAATGAAACTTGTGGGTAGATAATTGATTTATTTGTAAATGCTCTTTCAGTCTGGTCACATTTGTTTTCATGTGGAAATACAATATTTGATATCACATTTTTATCAATATTACCGACAAATCCAAGGGAATATAAAGAGTAAACAGGTGAAAGTAAAAAAAAGTTACATTTTCCAATGATTCCTTTCTTTTTATACTTTACTACGCATGAACGATAAATAAACTCTAGAAAATTAAAGTTAAATTCCATTGGAATTTATCGGCAGCGGACATGAATGTGTACTTAATTAAGCCAAGTTATTTGAAATATTCCATAAAGTCAAAACGTTATGGACAACATTTAACCTTGCCCTTTGTGGTAGCAACCTGGATATTGGGTTCTCCACATCATGCCATAATGATGATCATTTCTGTCAAGTTATTTAAAAAAAATTCAGCGGTTTAAAAGTTATGGAGGGGACAAGAAATGTAGACTTTTTAACCTTGACCTTAAAATGTGACCTTTACCTTAGGGGTAGCAACCCAAGTATTGCGCCTTACACATCGTTCTTTAATGGTATTCACTTGTGCCAAGTTTTTTTTCATTTTCATTACCAGCGTTTTAAAAGTTATGGGCACAATTTTTAACACTTGACCTATGGGACAGCAACCCAATTAGTGCGCTCTGTGCATCGTCTTATAATGGTAATCACTTGTGCCAATTTATTTCAAACAAATTTCAGCGGTTTAAAAGTTATAGAGCTGTCACGAAAGTGTTACGGACGGACGGACTTACTGGCAAAGGTCATTGCTATAATCCCCTTCCCGCTATGCGTATCTCATGGTTCATGTACTGCAATATATAACTGTTCTTATGCCATCTAAATCATTTTTGTAAACGAATGTGCACGTCCTTTAAAATATTTTCCGTACAAATTGAAGAGAAACGAGGCTTTCTGGTATAACATGTATAAGTAACAAAATAAATCGTACCGTTTTAATAATGCAAACATTTTCCTTGTCAACGTGATGAATAAGAATTGTATGTTAGTGATTTAGTTATTTCCAATGGAACATAACGAGGACAATAGCTAAATTAGAACAGATCAATACGCAACAATCGCATAACAAGGATATGACTTTGTTTACTTTGTATATAACATTATATAGGAAATAATGACGTAGAGGCTGGACATTTTGCAAATAATTACCTCAGGTTGTATGGTCATTTTGTATACTTGGCAATGCTATATTAATACATCAAACATACATTCACTAAAACTGTTGAAAAATACACTCTCGTGCAACAGATACTTGATTACCATTTGCAGTATGGCATAATAATATGACATAAAAAGGATATAAATTAATAATCAATAAGATTTTAATCAACAAAAATAACAATTTTAAACTATTCATGCCGTAATTACACGCATTGATTTACCGTTAACTTTTGCATTTGAATATTTTGATTAAACAATTCGTTTATTTGAGCATTACTGATTTTTGTATGAACTTTTTATTTGAAAAAAAGTTAAGAGAAGCCAACATTTAGTTTTAATTTGATAAATGCTGCAGTGAAACGTTATACATACACGTCTTGTAATTATGCGTTATTTCATTATCTATCTTACATACATGTATCGTGTTTGTGATACTTACATAGTAAACACCTTTAGAACATCAACGACGTTACAAATTCGAAATCAAAACTAACGAAGATATGGTGACTTTTTGTAAATGTGTGTAGTTTTTCAAATGTGTAAAAATATGTTTGCCATAATTCAATTTTTGTTGTTGTTATTTAGTTCATGGTGGCTTGTGCTATATAAAATTATAAGCAAAAAATCTACATTTTATTTATTTTCCCTAATGTAATGTCATTTCACAAGAAGTTGTTCCCCTAGTAAACAACACCGTATTAAGGATTTGTAAGGGTAAATCTTGTTAGAATGAATTCTATATATATTCATGATATTGAATAATGCCCTTTCTCGTTGATAAAAATATGACAATAGAAGAATCCCAAAATTATAAAGTCATGTAAGCAAGTGTCTCAAACAAGCAAATATTCCAGAGCGGAAAATTAAGACACATACCATTTTTATAATTTTGCAACCTTTGAAATTTCTTTTTTAAGAGTTTCCGTCCCAGTTAAAAGGGAAATTACTGAAGATAATAAGAAATCTAAATTTAAAAGTAAAAAAAAATATTTAAAAGTGCAGTTGTACTTTTCAGAATTAATTGGAAAGTGCATTTGAAAATAAAGAGTTTCAAATTTTATAAACAAATTGTTTTTTTATTTATATCGTTTCATTTTCAGTGAAATTAAGGAACATCATGAATTAAAAATTTCGTTCAAACAAAGTTTGAAACAGTTTTTTGTCTTAAATTCGTTTAGGAGTTTTGCAAAAATGCAATCGCAGGGTTCCTTCAACAAGACTTTTTAATTAAGAAATATCTTATTTTAGTCATACGTTTCATGCTTAATCAGAAGCACACAATCTTTTACAGATATGGCGCGAAAAAAGAAACCATTCTACTTGGATACAACAACGACGAGTGCGGAGGGATATCCGAGTGACAATTTCAGTTGCCCTTACAATTCGTGAGTAAATTAATTAATTTATATAAAATATGTATGCGTTTTGTGATTAAAATAAAAAAGTAAATTTATTTTGGCTTGCATACATGTAATTGACATATAACTTAAGTCACATGACATCGAATAAATTAAAATATCATAACAATGCCTATTTGAATAATTATATAGATTTTACACAAATGAATTCAAAAACACAAAAACAAATAACAATAAGAACTGACAATGAGGAAAGAAACGAGTCTAATTTCAAATGATTATCAATACAATTTTATTGGTTATTCTATTAATGTGAATGGAATATTTATCACAGCCTTACTTCTTCCATAGAAATAATATACCACAAAATGTAATATCATCAATTTTATTGGCAGATTTTTCTTCTGATTCAATTAATAAATAAATCGTAAACATACGACTATTATGTGTCAAATCAATCAATTTGTTCCTATGAATCCTTTGAACACGTAAAACTTCACGTTCTTGATCAGAGAGATTATGGAATTAAACTTCCCGAACTTAACATTTATTGTGAAAATAAACTTGTCATGTAATCGGTCAAATGTTTGTATAAACACGTAGTAGCATGTTTGATTGATAAAAGACAATATATCAGTCAGCCGTTCAGCTGTTAATCAATAGTGCTCAAGGACGCCTGTGAAACTGACAATTGCGACAACCGTTTTAATCAATTACTCTACATTGATGATTATTTCTGCTGTAACTTACGTACACAATTTGAACAATTATATATGTTACATACGTGTCAAGTTTAACAAAATATACGAATTATCTGTTAATAATTTATTCTTTGACATTGGGTAACTAAGAACAGGTTAAATGTATGTAAAGAGCTAACAGTGCATTCAGTAGACACTAGCTTCAATGATATAAACGGTACACTTAAAATGTAAAATTTATACATATGCATAATATATATAAGTATAGTAATATAGTACATGTACTTGTAGTTATTCTCATACATTATTTTAATAATGATTTTAAGTACTCCTGTATCATCATCAACATATCATCATATTTTTTATTATTATTATCTTTATCTGTAACATTGATATTGGTAGTAAAAGTAGTAGTGGTGGTAGTAAAAGTAGTAGAATAAATAGCGATAGCAGTGGTATTTCTATTAGTATAAAGTAAAAAAATATCATTTTCAGTATAAAATTTACAGACAAAAACTTTGTAATAATTTACAAATATCATTTTAATGGGTTTAAAATTCATTTGCAAAAGAAATCTGCAATACAGAAAACATTAGTAGATTAGGACGGAGCAAACTTCCAAACAATGAGTTACTACTCAGAGAAACTACACTTAGTACTGATTTGAATCATTAATACATTCATATCTTGTTTAACCATCAATCAAAATCATCAGACGTTTAGGCAGAATCTTGTTCAACTGTAGCAATCAAGATATTGCATAACTAATAATGCTTCTATTGTTTCCCCTTTTCTTTTTTCAGTTTCGTTTCTTGTCAGTTGGATGCCTTATGCAGTAGTGAGCCTTCTTGAGTCATTTTTCAACATGGACCTGATAACAATTTCACCGATGCTTGTTCAACTTCCGTGTTTAATGGCTAAGACAGCTTGTATCTGGAACCCTTTGGTTTATGTCTGCCACAACAGCCAGTTTCGAGACGCTTTTATAGATCGTTTTAAAATCCTACGAAGATTTAAAAAAGAAAATAATGAACGGGATTCTGAAATTTCTCTTGACAGTGCACGTACATTCCGCGTGAAGAACCAGCTCTCTCAAAAATCAAACAACGGAAAGATATCTAAACTATGAAATATTGTTAACTTTGTTTAATCAGCAAGGATAAGTGCAGTAAATATTCGTGATGGTATATCAACGAAATTTTTGTCTCCAATCAAAATAATGATGATAGCAAACTTTATTTTTGAAAGAGAAAAGGCAACACTATGTTTATAAATCATAGTTAAAATTGAGTGAGCAGTCAAAATTTTGTGTCAATTAATACTTATCATAATGGGAAATGAAAGACATATCAATTTATTATTTCCCTATAAAAATACAGTATTTTTCATATGGAATCTTTTGGATTTCACGTGAAATGAAGGCTTCTGTTTATTCTTGAAAATGTATTTTTGAGTTGATATAGAAAGTAATATTCAAATTTTATTTTTATTCTCGAGAATTTCTATCAACGATGCTAATCTACTTTTTAATAAGGATTATCAATCACGATTTATTGATTAATAATCGTATCTCAAATGATTATTTCCGGCTGTATATAAGTATGAGGAAAAAGTATTATAACTTATAATGATCATTAATCATTTTTTGTCATTTAAGGTGTAGTCCATTTATCATTTTGTTCAATCATAATAAATGTTATATAGTGAGACAAAAACATTCCAAAATAAAAACACTTTTTTTAAAGAATATAATTGATTCAACGTGCTTTTCAGCGTTATCTGATTTCAATAATTTAAATGTTTGATCATTGCTCTATATAACTCAGTTTTGTTTGTTATTTCCTTAATTGTTCAGGTGATTTGGTCAAATGCTTTCATTGTTCGTATATTTTACGAGCTTTGCTCTCAATATTTTGGAAACCTTACATTTAAGTCTTGATGTTGTTGTGATACCATAAACTTTACACATTGTGCATATTTTATCTTAAAAAATATTCCTTCTTTAAGAGTTAATTTATCTAAAAACATGTATGCATCTATTGCTAATAAATTATCCTTGAAAAAATATTTCATTTGAACATTTACATGTACTACCTTTAAAGTGGCATTATGCCCATCCAAGAGTAAATGGTTAGTGCAAAGGTAAAAGTAAAAAATACTTTTGGACTACGTTGCCAAAATATTATAATTCTATTTTCTTAAGTATTGATATATAGATTAACAAATAAACAGATATAGATATAAACTATGTTTCAAATAGAACTGGAAGCATTATCATAAGAACATTTACATGAAAATTGCAGACTCGGTCGGATTGTATCTGTACACGAGGGATAATAAAAAAGTGCTGGAATTAATGATCCTGAAGGACCAGAAAAATGTAACAACAGTTTAAACAAGAGTGGAAATAGTATAATGGTGTATAGATAAAAAAAATTGCAGACGGTAATGAAAGCTTGAAAACTGTCTAAACAAATATGTATATTCAAGATCAAATAAAAACGATAACACTTAATTTTCTTTGGAGGAGTTCATGCATTCATTCTTCCAGTCTGTGTGGATTGAAATCTCCTAACGTAGGTAAAAAACAGATATTTGGATTCAAAAGCCAAATCACCAAAGAAGGCATTACTTTAGGAGCGCCAATCCTTATATATAATTATTTATCTATAGTTCTATTTGTTGTTGATGTTGTTGTTATTGCCATATTATAATGTTGACAATTTTCATTTTCTTTAATTTATTTTATAGCAAAAATATTTAAGTCTTGTCGATGGACATGTTAATGAAGAAAAAATACACTGAATGTATAAAAAGCCAAATATTTAATTTAAAAGTTTTGATCAAATCAGATTGACTATTTTATTAAAATAAATTGACATTATGATGTTCATGTTCGTTATTAATGTCAATCCCTACGAATCAACGATGTTATCGTAAACTTTAAAATGATAATAAGGCCTTCCAACCTTTTAATGGTTAGGTAAAATGTACTTACATGTAATATAATACAGGATCGACCTTAGCCTTGCTAGATGGAAGTAAATCACACACACCTACACTATGTCACGATCTGATGGCGACAGACCAACTTTTCGTTTGAAGATCAAAGTTCAAGAATGTCCATGCATTATAAAAACCGCAGGCGAGCACTTGGTGCGTACAACCATTGACCTTCCCGCAAGAATGCCAGATGTTTTCTTCATATGGACTTTCTTGAAGGATTTGAAATCTAAAGAGTATAAAGAGTACAAAGGAAATTTGTATTTAGTATTTGCGCACACGATAGGCATAGAGGAAAGCGACAGGTTTTACATGGTCACTCAAACTGTTTTACGTGCGCACGCGATAGGAATTGCTTACGTGCACGTGCGTAAAACATTTTGCGTTCCCATGTAATGTATTTCATGTGATGTGTCGGAATGTAATACTAAGTATCTTTTCCTTCTGAACAAAAGTCTTTAATTTCAAAACTTTCAGCTGTCAGTCAAGGAAATATCTAAATGGCAAAAAGTATATTTTAACATTTATATTTTAAAACATTTTTTTCTATAAACAAACTTAATACCCAGTTTGTTTGCAAGTAAGTTAGTAAGCTTATGTATATATTGGTTATATCGTTTTGTCTGGCATATAAAGTAAATTATCTGTCTATAAGGCAGGTTTATAAATGAAATAATCGTGTATGACAATATCTTGTTTGTGTATAATGAGAACAATGTAACATGAACGCAGATCCTTGTATCTATACATATACTTAACCAACATTCGTGTAAAAGTGTAACCCATCGGGAGTAAAGATAATCCAATAAATGAGAGAAATATACTTTGATTGAGTCTGTTGACAGACTCACAGAAGGGCAATGACTTTTTACGACATTTATTACCGGCTTTAGCAAACCGTGTCTTTCAGTCCTTCTGAAAAAATTGGATTACACTTTAAAGTGTTCATGAAGTCCAAAAATATCGTTGGAGGGAAAATTTGCTGTTATATCAAGAGCAAAACTATAAGTAAAAGACTAACAAACCTTTACAATGGAAACTAGAAATACAATAGAAAATAGATAACAGTACATGTGTAATTATATGTAACAATAGAGTAACAGACAGTAAAATTGCTTCAAATATTTTTTTATAGAATTTATTTATATTTACCTTTATTTGATCGGTTTCAGTACAGTCCCAAATTTGATTCGAAAAACAAAAAGATAATCTAAAGGTTTTCAATAATGGTATAAGACATTTTACTGTTTGATTAGATGGACAGATAAGTCATCTTCAATAAACGGATGGATAAAATAGTTTAATGTTTGTAATAATACAATCATCATAAGTTAATAATAAAACAATGCGATTAAAAAAATACATGTAAACCCATTTATGAAAAACGTTGAACTGTGTTCAAATGGAGCATAATAATAAATAAAACATTGCAAGATAAGTATACATAAAGCTCCTGAAAGTCTATTTTCGTTTAACTTTTCCTATAAAACGAAATTAGTAAAGAAGTTAAATGTCTTCAAATTTTCTTTAAAATTACAAATTACTTTTTCTTTAAAAAATCAATAAATCTTAACGAGTCTTTTGAAATGCACACATGTATCTATGAAAAGTCTTGATGAAATATTCATGAAATATTCAAAGGGAAATTTGGAAAGTCAATCCGTTGCCATGACAGGAAACGCATAATATTCATAACGTTTCAACACTTTATCTCAAATGTGAAATAAATAAGGCTTTATTTAAGGTAAATATCGTCATTAGCAGAAAATTGTAAAATAATCATTCCGTGGAGAAGATATCAAATAGATAAGTATATTTGTAAGAGAGTAATGTTCTCAAAATGGATCCGAATTTTCCTAACAATCATCTCATTGACAATGACAGATTATTCAAACTGTATAAGATTTGAAGCTATAGTCTCAATAGAATTATCTTCAAGTTTATCTGATTACAATTTATTCAAAACATTAAATTTTTACCACAACAGATATATAGAAACAGGGACATTAGATGTGTTTTCTGCTTCTACAATTTCACAAAATTCTGTTAATACCTGGTTGGTCTGTTTGTTTGGTAGGTTTTATTTTACAAGTACAATTTATATGTATACACGTATACGTATTTTCTTTTCAGGACAAATGACATGACATTTGAGCCTTTCTCAGATTAAGGTTTACAAACGACATAAACTATTACCTTTGGTTGGTAATTACGTAATTTAGAATACTAGTACTAGTATAACTTTTTCCGGCATAACCAAAATTGAATTTCGAATACATTTCTTAAAGAGTTCCAAAGTTATTCCAATCTTGTTTAAACGACTTCCATCTGAGTTTGGGAAAATGAAGTACTGATAATAATTGTCAGCACTAGTAAAACATTGAATGTTGGTCTGACAATAGTTTTATTTCCAAATTAGATCATTGCTTTTGGATAATATATTAGTGACATTATACAACACGTAATCACAGCATACCACAAATTATGTATAGTACACTTAAATATTCATTGTCATATGATTTACATAAGTATTGATGAATTTGAGGGGAAATTAAGCATAAACCCTTGTTGATGATTATAATCTCGTGAAATCTACAGAAACATATAAAATATATTTTGTAGAGAATATATTGCGAAAACAAATCAAAGTGTACTTTCACCATGTCTCTCGTAGACAAAACTATTATTGAATACTTTCGTAGATTCTGATGTACCAAGACGCAATGATAAAATTCAAGAGGTATTCTTCCATTTTGATCATCTGATTAAAATGTGTATGGAACTGTTGATATCATTACATTAAGAGAGAAATCTATCGATAAACATAGAATCCAGTTACTTTTAACATCACGCCAGACAAAATTATAATAGAAACTTGGGATTGGATCGACTTCATTAGACAATGTCTGTTCTCAAAGATAACAGCGGAACCTTGGAAACTAGACATGTTCATTAAGTAGGTTGCTAAATAATCAAGTTACAGAGTGACAATAATAAATATAATGTATATAAATAGGGACAAGAACAAGCTACGTAATTTTATTAAAGGCCAGCGTATGTTTGATTCATTTTATTTTCATATGACTGAATATTTTGTTTACTTTTCGAAACGAAAACAACAAAATAATTGATAAACCAATAACAATAAAAACATATATACATTTCAGCCTGTCGTGAACAAAAAAGATGAATTTGGTTCCAGAATCTAAATACGATAACTTGTAATTATAATATATTCTGAGATAAAATAGGGGAAATGTAAATGTAAAAGGACACTAACATTGGCCTCGAATAAGACAATGACTAAAACATTAAACTTTATAAAATAAGCAAAATGTTCAGTATTATAGAAAAACAAGAGAATTGTTTATTTGTAAATGTGATGGAACTATAAAACTCAAATATAACACTACATTCACGGCTTTTATGATAATAAAAAAATAATCAAAAGTGTGAAAAAATATTAATCTTACTAAACGCTCAACCCTTTATATGTATCATTTTACTTTTAATTTAAATTTTAAAAGTTATCTTTCTTTGAAATAAAGGTGTAATTTATGTTATATTTAAAAAAAAAACTGAATCGGGTAAGTTTTTACATAAATAGAATGTAGTGTTCCTGATATATTTTAGTTGATTGTTTTAACTTTATCATTTCTGGGTCTTTTCCATCCTTTTCACCCTTTTACTATTCTTGTCATTGCACCAGAGAGATTTCTTTTGCCTTTCCTAGATTTTCTGTCAACGTATTCCCAAATTGATAATAACCAGTTATTGATTAAGTAATTTGAAAATGTGCTAAAGATTTAGGATTAGAAATAACACGAACAAAAAGATTCTAAAGTCAAACTTTCTGTTAAGGATCTGATTGGTTGAATTCTATTTAAGTTTCTTTGTCCCAATTCTTTTTATGTATACTCACATCTGTGTAGTATAACAAATATATTAATATGATGTCCCAAAGAAATTACTATTCGAAATAAGTAGACCAAAAATTGAGTGACATAAATTGCAACCGAGAAAGGTTGAATCTGAGCCTAAAATCACATTAATTTGTTTCCTTTAATTTCCTGTGTCGCAATAATGATTTCGTCATAATGCGACAAAGTGAATTGAAGCACTTTCAGTAATCGCATTCTCCAATCCACAACGTTACGCTTTTTTCTTATGTCCAGAAACGCTTAAATGTGAAAATTTAAAGTATAAATCAGGAAAAGAAAGAATGTCGTCCAACTACTTACAGATAAGTTTGAACTATCTAAAAACTAGTTCTATCTTACAATTTGATAGACAAAGTTATAAAAACTGATTCTTAAAATCCCATGCTTTTATTATTTGCTTTTAATAAAAGATTCATAAATAGCGTAATAAATTCTTGGTGTATAGAAATGTTCTCACAAATTCAATGAAACTATAAGTCAAGAAACAGTTTTTATTAAAGAGTGACAATCCGTTGGCATTAGCATGAATAAAGATGATCCCCAACAAAAGTATTGAGCGTAGTAAAAAAATGTAGAGTCAGACTGAATTTGTTCCTGATGTCAATATCCCTTGTTCACATATCTAATAAAGAACAGATAATAACCCATTAAAACGTACCTTTTATGCATGTAATGTCAACAGTCTTTACAGAGGTCGCAGTTGTTGGTTTTTAATACAGCAATCGTTCGATCCATATTTGGGTAACGACCATATTTCTTCATATGGAAGCAGTATAGAATAAAACAAGACTGAGGTTTTCTACATATATAATGTTTAACATATTGCAAACAGCTTTCTTTAATCGTTTATTTCTCTTTAATTTTAAGCAACAGACATTGTTAGATGTTATTCAATCTAGAAGAGTGTTTTGGAATGTCGTTTTATGCAAACAAGAATGTATCTATGGAAGTACTGATGAATTATTGAAATCATATATGACATTGCCATGATCATCAATGTATGCTTTGTTTTAACATGACAATAAACTATCAATAATGTCGCAGTGTCAGATGATTTCCGTTATAATATGAAGATATTTACTCAGATAATCCTCAAATATTCAATACATTAAATATATTGTCTTTGAAAGAATTACAATGTCAGCAAATTTAAATCGAAATAGTTCCCCACAGTCATTCTATTTAAATCATTCATGACTTGTGGAACTGCATGAAATTTTGAACAACGTGTTCAATACACCAAATGTCACAGTTACCCAAACAAATTACTTAAGAATCTCTATTTGTTCCATTTGTCACAATCACAGAACATTGTTCCACAACTGAACTAATTGCTTTAGATGCATTACTTAACAGTTTTAGTTGATGCTTTTATCACAAAAACGTCACACAAGTGGCAAAACTTTATGTTCCCTTCTTAAGAATAAATTCGCCTTTTATGTTTGAAACATAGTTATTTAAGGTAGCTCGCTACTTTCCGATCGAAATTTGACAATATCTCAGATCTTGGTGATTTTTTGCATGCAAACATATAGATATGTGAGCTTTACTTCTGCAGTATTATTTTATAAATAAACAGCGTTACTATGACGTCAAAGCGCCCTCTATCGGTGGCGGCGAAATTGCGTCTTTTTCTAAGTAAACCAATCTGTTCTTATCAATTTTCATCCGATTTCCTCCGTTTTAATTTTATAATGTTCAGTAAATGTATGTCTTTGTAATGATATCTTTCTTTAACATTTGCTTAATAGTCTGCGATTCTACGTCATTTTTCTCTACGTTCTGACGTCCATATCTGATGCAAATATCGCGCGATATCGCAATAAAGATTGTGTAATTAAAAAAATTCAACACGGTGAATTTTGCTATAATTTTTCGAGCGTGTAGTGAGAAAGTGAAGGAAAATATTTATGCAATAAAACTATAGGGTCAACGCGTAAGATATTTTGCTATTACTGTTTTAAAATAAAATAAAGGGAATGTAACGTAATGGTTTTGGTGACGTTAATAGTCGTTGGAGTTCAAAGAATAATACCAAATAACAATTTTTTTAAGTCCAACATTACCATAGTTAGTATAAACAACACAGGAACTTGTTGAAATGTATATTTTTTTAAATTGTTGATTATTTTCCCATTGAAAGCTTGCGCTAGATAAGCAAATTTACACTTCATTCTTAAATACTTTTCTAATTTGCAGGACGCAGTCTCATACATCTTTTAATTTTCATTTTATAATTTGATGTTTGTAATGAAAGAGTGAAAAGTGTTATATTATTGTATGAATTAACTAGTTTCAGCGCAAAAAAAAAAAAAGATTCACAATGAAGTAAGAATATTAGGTTACTTAGTTTATACCCGTTAGAATATTAATTTGGTGGGGGAAAATCCCGGGATCCGGGAAGCCCGGGATCCGGGGTCGTATTAAATATAGAGGGAAAACTAGTTACTTAGTTTATACCCGTTAGAATATTTATTTGGTGGGGGAAAATCCCGGGATCCGGGAAGCCCGGGATCCGGGGTCGTATTAAATATAGAGGGAAAACTAATAAACTATATTTGTGTTGATTATTGCCGTAATGAAAGGCGATTAAACGTTAGGTCTTTATTTTTTATTGTATGTAATGAACGTTGAATTAATTTAACTTGGATATAGAAATATTTAGATAACATATATGTTTCATATGTTTTAATACGATCCCGGCTTATCTTAAAAATATCTTCTTAGACTGGTCAATTTCCTACTACTACAAATCAGACTTATTCAGAAATCTGTACAAAAACAACCAAATAATAATAATAATAATAATAATAATAATAATAATAATAATAATAATAAAAACAATGATACACCTAGAGTAGGTGGTCAGTTCCCGGGATTACTAAATGTTCTGATACGATCCCGGGTCCCGGCTTTTCTAGAGGCGATCCCGGGACTCCACCCCCCCCCCCACACCTATTTATTTTACGTTACATTCAGCTTTTAAACACTTTCATAAAATCACATACAGGCAGACGAGCCTCGGTGTCAAAACACATCGTAAAAATGCAATTAAAATAGAAATGCATACATATGTGAAATAAGTGATAAAATAAATTCAGAAATAATATTCAAATATATAAAGAATATTTAAAAACAAGCTGTACAAGAAACAAAAACATTTTTTTTGCTTACCATTTTTAAATTTGTGCAATACATAGATTATATAATTATAATCTTATTAAAATGTCATGATAATTAGAAAATGACAAACTATAAAACTTTTTGGAACTCGGATTTACGTTAACCTACTTACCCTTTTTCTTACAGTATAACATAGCGGCCCTAAAAATATTATTTATTTCTAAAGAGTTCCACTACATTTTACCTCTGTAGGGCAACCACTCTAGGCAACAAAGGGCATTTCTCTGTAGAGGTTATACTGTATATTTTAATTAAATACAAAATATAATTATCAAATAACTTGTGCAACTTTTGTTACCACTGAATACGAATAATGTATTATGTTGACGTTGTCGTGTTCATTTCTTAATACAATACAGTTTGTTTGTGTTTATGATGTAAACAATAAAGTGGACTTCTGCCTTATTAAGGGCCTTATTAAGGGAGATCATAATCTGGGGCCGTATTCACAACTGATCTTAAGTTATTTCTTAAGTTAAAATATAAGTTGAAAAAAAAATCTTAGCTAAGAAAATTTTTTATCTTAAGATTAAGTCGTATTCTGAAAATGACTTAAGAAAAACTTAGCTGAGATTATTCTTAAGATTGAGAAATATCTTAAGTAATAAATATTTCACTTAAGAAAATTCTTAAGTCGGTTGCTAATGAAAGAGGGGTTTTCCGTTACTAAAATAGTAACGGAAGTGCTCTTCAATGTCTAAAATTAGAACCGGGTGTTTATACGCTGTCAAATCCAGCTGAAAACATGTCAAAGTACCATATAAAACTAAAAGATGTAGATTATGTGGAAGGGATGGCAACATGAATTATAAAATGAAAAACTATATCTAAGTATAAAACTATATTAAGTTTTATAGCCTAAAATGGGAATCAATTTGGGGGAAATGGATACTCCATTTATGTTACTTGTCAAGGCCATGGCCTATGTATTGGCAAAACTCAATAGCACATATGAGCCGCGTCACGACAAAACCAACATAATGGGTTTGCGACCAGCATGGCTCCAGACCAGCCTGCGCATCCACACAGTCTGATCTGGATCCGTGCTGTTCGCTTACAAACCCTATTACAAGTAGAGAAACTGGTAGCGAACAGCATGGATCCTGATCAGACTGTGCGGATGCGCAGACTGGTTTGGATCCATGCTGGTCGCAAACGCATAATGTTGGTTTTGTCGTGACGCGGCTCATATAAGATGACTGAACTGGATGGGTTAGGCTAGCCATTACATAGGATAAAAAAATTAAATAATGGAGAGGGAGGAAGTGACTTGCTTAAATTTGTATAAATAAGTGTATGAAGCCCATGATAAAGGTAGAACTTATTTATGCATGGAAAGTTAAACCTAGTATAGACAGATGGCTAAAATTTCATTTTTTTCATTGAAATGTTGCGATAAAAGTTCTTTTAAAATAATACAAAAAGAAGGCATTTAAATTACATGTCATGCTTTTCAGCTATTCTGCTTCTAAATGATAAATCACCTAGTGTGTAAACAAGACACAGGTTGTTTTTTTTATTATTTATTTCTTTTTAATTGCATTATCAAATGTAAAACTTTACATGAACAGTTTTTTCTAAATCACACATACATGTTAGAAGAAAATACATATTTCAGAAGCTGTGACCAAGTATATAGCCAATGCTTTCTATTTTTGACATTATGATAGTGCTTGCACTGCAGATTAATGTTTTTAGACATACTGACAGCTGCCGGCATAGTAGTTTAGAACATTAAGAGGTATGCAAGGTTATATATCCAGTTCTGCAGTTATGACTGTTCTAGTTATACAGAAAATTTCATTCAAATGCTCACAAATTCCAAACAATTTTCATGAATAGGTTAAGGATAGCAAAAAAAAAAAACAAGAGCTGTCGGTAGGACAGCACGCTCGACTATTCTAAGTGCTTGATAGTTAAAGAGCCTTGATAATCATAAATTTTCTAAGTTCACAAAAGGGCTAATTTTTTTTATAAATTCATGTTATAGGCCTTAGAGAGAGTCTAATTATACAGTATTGGCTTGACTATTTGGAAAGTAATGTTACAAGGGTGTTTTATTGAGTATAATAATATTAATTACCTTAATATAATGAATACATAAAATTGACAGAAAAGGTATTAAGATGTTTTATCAAGTAAATCACTGCTTTATTATTATGAATGCATAAAATTGTCCCAAAAAAGGCACAAACCCTTCAGTAGTTATGGGGATAACAGCTTACAAGCAAAACTTTACCATGAATTTGAAATTTGAAGTTGAAAAAGGGAAGAAAAATCAGCCTAAATGCAAGATAGAATTACGGATCTTTGTCAGTGACCTACAATACTGATATTAATTGCATATGTGAAGTTTTAAATAAATATCTTTAATAGTTATTGAGATATGTAAAACTTGCATGTAAACATTAACCAAGAGACTTAGTAGAAAAGGGGATATGAATCAGCCTTAATGCAAGATAGAGTTATGGAACTTGGTCAGTGACATACAATTATGACCCTCAAATTATGACCCTAAGTACATGTGTAAAGTATCAAGTAAATATCTTTGAAGACCTTTAACCTTTAAACAAAATTTCTAAGTTTCAAAGGGGCAAATAATTCTGCAAATATTGCAGACAGAGTTATGCAATTTTGCAAAATGATGTACATTGTTACTATAAACAAGAACTGTCGGAGGACAGTAACGCTCGACTATTCGAAAATTTGTCACAAGGGTGTTTCATTGAGTATAATAATGCTTACCTATATGAATACATAAAATTGTACGAAAAGGTACAAACCCTTCAAGTTTCAATACAATCACAGACAACAAGTGTGTGAAGTTTCAATCCATTCCCTTCAGTAGTTATGGAGATACCAGCTTACACACAAAAACTTAACCACGAATTTATGAATCAAAAAAGGGGAATAATTATGCGAAAAAGTTAATCAGAGTTATGGGTCTTGTGCCAATCATCTTAAATAATCACAGAGATCAAGTGTGTGAAGTTTCAATCCATTCCCTTCAGTAGTCATGGAGATACCAGCTTACATACAAAAACTTAACCAAGAATTTCTAAGATAAAAAAGGGGCATAATTATGCAAAAAAGCAAATCAGAGTTATGGGACTTGTGCCAATCATCTTAGATAATCACAGAGAACAAGTGTGTGAAGTTTCAATCCATTCCCTTCAGTAGTTATGGAGATACCAGCTTACATACAAAAACTTAACCAAGAATTTCTAAGTCAAAAAAGGGGCATTTTTATGTAAAAAAGCAAATCAGAGTTATGGGACTTGTGCCAATCATCTAAGATAATCGCAGAGAACAAATGTGTGAAGTTTCAATCCATTCCCTTCAGTAGTTATGGAGATACCAGCTTACATACAAAAACTTAACCAAGAATTTCTAAGTCGAAAAAGGGGCATAATTATGTAAAAAAGCAAATCAGAGTTATGGGACTTGTGCCAATCATCTTAGATAATCACAGAGAACAAGTGTGTGAAGTTTCAATCCATTCCCTTCAGTAGTTATGGAGATACCAGCTTACATACAAAAACTTAACCACAGGGACGCCGACGCCGACAAATGGGTGACTGCATTAGCTCGATTATTCTACGAATAGTCGAGCTAAAAAGTATTGTAAATTTCAATTGAATATCTCAAGCAATAATTGAGATATTTGACTTTACAAAAAAACTTTAACAAAAATTTCTAAGTTTCAAAGGGGCATAATTCTGTCAATATTGTAGGCAGTGTTATCCAACTTGTCAATCTGATGTACCTTGTTACTATAAATAAGTATTGTAAGTTTCAATTGAATATCTCAAACAATAATTGAGATATTTGACTTTACAAAAAACTTTAGCCAAAATTTCTAAGTTAAAAAGGGGCATAATTCTGTCAATATTGTAGGCAGAGTTATCCAACTTGTCAATCTGATGTATCTTATTACTATAAATAAGTATTGTAAGTTTCAAATGAATATCTCAAACAATAATTGAGATATTTGACTTTACAAAAAACTTTAACCAAAATTTCTAAGTTAAAAAGGGGCATAATTATGTCAATATTGTAGGTAGAGTTATCCAACTTGTCAATCTGATGTACCTTGTTACTATAAATAAGTATTGTAAGTTTCAATTGAATATGTCAAGCAATAATTGAGATATTTGACTTTACAAAAAACTTTAACCAACGCAGACGCCGACGCGGACGCCGACGCCGGGGCGACTACAATAGCTCTCATATTCTTTGAATAGTCGAGCTAAAAAACAAGTATGATTGAGCTGTCAGAAGAGCAGTGCACTCCAGTTTTCTCAGAGCTTATCTGGATAGTAAACTTCATATTAATTTTCTACAAAAATAGATAATTTGAATAAAATCACATCGACCTTAACTTTGACTAAGCAGGCTGTGCCCACATTTCAATATGTGTTCTTGACCTTAAAAATCTTATTAAAAATATCAACACAGGTCATTGTGAACCATCACCATGACCTTTTGACACAAAATGAGTATCATGGCAGGTACAACTCATCCTGGTTAAAATCTGGTACAGTACAAATTTGTCAAAGTCGATTTGTTCCTCAGTTCAACCGCCTTTAAATGCTAGTTTTATTGTTTGGTTACCACAAGTCAAGTGACTTGACCTTTTGACCTGAAAATGAGGGGTTCAGGTTGAACTTCATTAAGGTTCATCTCCACATATAAAGTTGGTGTAAATAGTTTGTAAGTACAATGTATTGTATTATGAAAAATCAGACAACACCAACAGGTTCAGTCATCATACCGAATGAATAATACGATTCATTTTTTTCTTTAATGAAAAGTGGTGCTGATAATCTACTGAAAAACATTACTGGAAATGTTAATTTCTGAATCTAAAATTTCACAACATTCTTTTTCCATGAATGAAATTTTCTTTCCATACGTTTATTCCCTTTTGATAGTTTTCAAGTTCTCACAAGTTAAGAAGTTCATGTGTTTTTTCGATGAAAACATTGGACCAATTCCTCTTGCATATTATGAACACAATCGGCAGTGATAGATTTTACATTTTATCACACAAGAAATTTGATAATGACATGTCCTGCATAAAAGTTAGTAACAATAAGGCTCCTTGATGATGTACCCAGGTATGAATCTTTTGGATTACTAGTGGTCTTCTAGAGTTTGATTCCACTGATGTGTTCCAGTGTTTATGAACACAGTAACTGTTAAGTCTTCATTGTTCCTATGTGTTTTTCATGTATTTAGTGTCCATGATTTAAAGTTGCAACAGGTGATATTTGATGTTATATGCCATGAGCTGTCAGATAGAAAATCTGATACATTGTGGTAGTATATAGTCACTACACATTAATCCCGATTCATTTTCCATGCATTTGGTCAATGAAGTAGTGCTATGTTTCAGCAGCATTATAAATTATGTAACATGTTGCTACTATGTTGATATCTTTATTCTCCGTACTACTGTCGGTCTGGATGACTACAAAATCCGAGGTTCATGAATAGTGTGATATCATCTGAAAATATAAAAAAAAATAATTTTTTTTTAAGAAAATATAGGTACATAAATCAACAAAAGCTTTCAAAGGCGACAGCGAAGCTCGACTAATAAAATACTACACACAGTACGGAACACAAAACTATGAAAAAAAAATCAATTATGTATAATTATTATTATGTATTAAGTTATAGTAAAAAAATAACATTTGTTAACATAAATTCCATGTTCAAGGGGAAATAATTCTGGAAATAGTCATGCTAGAGTTATGAAACTTGTCACACAACATGTGTGTAATGATAAGAAATATATATTTTGATGTTTAAATTAGATACCTTAAAAGTAAAGAAGTATTTCTTAAGGTAAATCCTAAGTTCAAAGAGAGATAAATCTGACAATATTGCGTCAATAGTTATGAACCTTGTAACATAAGATGTAACTGATGATAATGAATAAGTTTTTGAAGTTTGAGGTAGATATCTTTAAAACTAAATCAGTTATAGAAAAAACTACATTTTTCAAGTAAAAAAATCTAAGTTATGGGGAGATTATTCTTGCAATATTGGTGCTAGAGTTATGAACCTTGTTATATAACATGTGGTTTATGATAAGGAACATATATTTGAAGTATGAACTTGATCCCTTAAGAAATAAATAAGTAACAGTAAAAATTAGTATTTTTTAAGGAAATTTCTAAGTTCAAGGGGAGATACATGTATCTGAAAATATTGTGCTAGAGTTATGAACCTTGACACATAAGATGTGGTTGATGAAAAGGAACATAATTATATTTGAAGTTGATACCTTAAGAAAATGAAAAGTTATAGTGAAAAATATTTTACTAAACCAAAACTTTAACCTGAAATCTGGAGGCTGACGCCGGGGCGAGTGGGAAAATGCCCCATAAAATTTTTATTTTCCCAAACAAAAATTGCAGTTTTGTTTTAACTGAATATCTTTCTAAAAATCATTCAACAAAACAAATTAGAAAAATTTTATTTTTTCCCAACTTATTGAGGTAAATTTTAAAAAATCAAAAAATTTCTATATTTTTTAAACCCAAAAACAACAAACCCCACTTAAAAATTTTTTGCACCACAGATGTGAAATTTCACCACCCCTTCAACATGTTTTTAAAAATTTTTTAACAAAAGGGAAATTATTTTTTAGTTTGGGTTTTAAAGGTCTAACCATGAAAAACACGGAAAAGACAGGGAAACAATTGTGTTCAATTTTATTTGAACAAAACAATATAATTTAAAAATTTGTTTTCAAATTTTTGGGGCATTTTTTTGAACTACATGTCTATCCCCTTTTTAATAAAAGGGGCAAATTTCCTGCAATAATCCATCCCCAAGTAAATTTTAGGGCCTTGGAGGGGAAATTTTTTAAATCAAAAATTTTAAATTTAAAATGAATTTTTTAAAGATTTATAAAATTTGGAGAAAGCATCAAGGAACTTCAGTTAAAAAGGGGTTTAAAACCTGGAAAAAATCCTGCAAAGGTTATAAACCCTTTGGGAAAATTTAATCACCAATTATGACCAAAAAAATGGGGTTTTAAAAGTTAAATTTAAATTTAATTTTAAAATTTTGAGGTGCAGGAAAACTTTAACAGGGGGCCTTTAAACCCTTAAAATTTTCCCCAAAAGGGCCCTTGTTTTGACCCTCAGGTTTTTAACTGGAGGGTAAATTTTTGAAAAAAAACCCACGGTTTTGACCCTGTTTCTGAAAAACCCTTGTTCAAAAACCCTGGGACCCCCCCATGCTAGTAAACCCCCCCGGTTTTAAAAAAAACCTTTTTGCCTAAATATCCAAATGTCAGTAAAGCTTAAATGTCAAAAATTTTTTCAAAACTTTAAAGTTTTGCCCAAACAAAATTTAAAAACCATTGAGTTTTTTCTTTCCACAAAAATCATTTTTTTTTTTCTTTGAATTCCTGTGATAGTTTGGGCTCTTTGTTTTCGTGTTTTAAAGATTTCCCAACCTTTTTCCTTTTCCATGTTTTTAAGGGGCAACAAAAACCCTTTTAGTAAAAGAGGGGTTAAAAAAACAAAAAAACTATGCATTTTTTTAAATTTGACAGCACATAAAATGTCTATAAAAAATTTTAAATTTTTTGGGGACAAAATTTTATAAACCCCGGGGCGCTCTAGTGAAAAAAAACATCTTCATAAGGAATCCCTTTTTAAAATTGGTTTGGGGTTGTGGATAAAAAATTTAAAGTAATGCCTTAATATGAGGCAGGAGTATTTGAAGGGGTGGTTGGAAGATTTATGAACCGCATGAAAACTATTCATTTTATTGTTGTTTGATCTCAGAGATTATCAGAGATACTAAGAAAAGATAACTATTTGAAGTAAAAATACTTAAAAAATTATATAACATAGATGTCACAAAGCATCATTTATAAAGCAAACCCTGGCGCACAATATGTTAGGCTATAATGAGTGACTAAATTTGAAACTCACTGGCTGATGAATGCAAATGCTGGACATTCATTGATTTTATTTTATAAAAAAAATCAACATGTTGTGAATGTAGTTGTATACATAGGCCACTTCCAACAGCCTTGCTGTTGCGTTAACCCTTTAGCTCCTTGTTATCAAAAAGTTTGAGGTTTAAATCCCGGAGAGTGCCTATGTATTTTGGTAACAATTTGCCCCACTTTAGGGACGATTTTTCCTAGCTTTAATATATTTAATAAACATTTTTTAATTCATTTTGATGGAAAAAAGATTATGGTTTGGGTATTTTCTGCATTTATTTGGCATAGATAACATTGTATATAGACTAAGAGATAGACTAAAAAAAATATCCGTTTAATGGAACTTACAATTACTAATACCATTTGTATATTTCATCAAAACTTTTAGAGTTAGAACTAATAAATTTAAAAAAGAAATGTCAAACAACACATGCCCCCATTTCTAGCCCTTGACACATTATTGGTTATTTTGTTATAGACACTTGCCATAAATGGGTACCTGGAAGAGTTCAGTTAATTGGAAAAAAAGAAAAATAATGAAGACTTTGTGATAAATAGTTTTCAAGATAATGAGCAGACACCATTCTGACTTTAAAAGGCCTCTGTGACCTTAACCTTTGAACTAGTGACCCAAAATCAATAGGGGTCATCTAATAGTTATGACCAATCAAAATAAGAAATATGAAGACTTTTGTGATAAATTGCTTTCAAGATAATGAGCGGAAACCTAAACCATACTAACAAAATGAAGAGAAAAAAACTGAAACAATATTATATCATTTGTATGGAACATATTTATAATACATTTGTAATAAAATTTTATCTCGAACGCTTTAAGCGGGCATTGAAAATGACAAGCTGGTTGTTTGCTCACCAATACAAGATGAAACACACCTGTTTTTTCACGACTGCACAAGAACACTACTGTAGTGTATTATTGACCTTAAAGTCTGTGGGTCATATCCAGCAGTAGTTACATGTAGATCATGAGAAAGTAATTTTAATAATTAAAACTTGTAAATAACATGTACAGAATTTCCATTGGCTAACGAAAACTCTTTAATTAAAGGTGAATTTATTTCTGATAGATCACAGTGTTTTTTTTCTTAATATAACTACTACTTGAAAAAGGTACTGTTCCCAATGGTAAAAAGACATGAAAATTCCAAAATTCTAATGAGAAAATTCTCAAAATGACTGTTCAGGCCATGATATTTCTCTAAAATCATTATATTTATATTAATTACCACTCAATAGTTCTACCTGGACACTGGAAGATGTTAACTGTCTTTATACATTATGATTAATTTTACTTGTAGCTGAAAAGATGCTTAATAAAAATTTGAGTCAAAATAACGCATTTTTTCCTAATCAGTCTGGTACTGGCACCAATAACCAAAGTAGAGAGAAAAAACCTGCTGGATCTATTCGATATCTTGTCATCATGATAATATAAATGGCCGAACATCATCGGTAATATTATTTTTTTTAAATATGTATGTTCATTCTGTGTGAAAATGTAATAAGACCTGCAAATTACTGACTTCATCATTGCATTTATCTATTATTGAAAAACTACTGTACGGCTAGCCACAACAGTGTGTATAGGCTAGATATATGTGACTCACATACAGCTAGAACTTCTGGCACCCAGTACGGGCGCGTATGGTAACCCACTTGCTAAATACATAGAACATTTATTTTCACAAATAAACGGTTACCAAAAGAAACATTTCATCTTTTTATTTCTTTATTTTGATAACCTAAAGGACGTTTAAAAGGATTATTCTAAAGAAGGACGAATTGTCTCTAATCTGAAGTGAACATCAATATAGTGGGGCGAAACGTTCTTGGGCGAATCATCAGTGGGGCAAATCATTATCAATTCAGCATGTGTCAGGTTTTCAATAAACACATCGGTAATACGGGACATTATCAATTTGGCATATGTAAATTATTCAATTAAAATTATCCGCTAAGCATTGCAAGTTGTAGCTTATCCGCAATTTTCAGTGATAGTCACAAGTGATTCTCGCGAAAACCAGTGACATTCCAAATAAACACTCGTAAGCGTTTAGCGGTTATGTTTTTCTCTAAGAACAACACACAAACCTACATTTTACATTTTTCTGTACACAAATATTTTCTTTACAAGTACTTACCAGCAAGAAACTGGCGTCTTATTATCTTAAATCTAAGAAAATTTCTCAAAATATAAGAAAAATCTTATATTTAAGTAAAAAAATTAACTTAAGATCAGTTGTGAATACGGCCCCAGGTTTTTAACTTTAAATATTCTGCTGTTGCCACGGTGTAATCGGTAAAGTGGTCTACCGCCCCGAATCGGAAGGCCATGGATTGAAACAGCCATTGCTATTGCTAATACATTATCCTTTAAATTGTTTACTGTTAGAAAGGTTTCAAGGTTCACCTCGAAACTTCCGCATTCATTCCCGAAGAGAAGTTTATACTGTGAGAAACACTTGTTTCGTTAAATTCCCTCATACTGTTGAAAGCGGCGTTAAACCCAATATTAAAAAAAATAAGAAGATATCAAACATAAAATGCATAGTTCATTATTTTCATAGGCTCTACATAGCACTGCATTATGTGCAGACAAAACGAGCTTCTCCGAAAATCATATTTACACAAATTGAGGATCCTACATGATCGTCTTCAATACAAGGGGTTCTGTATTAATTTTGATATGCAAAATTCTCAGCTTATGAACATACAAAATAAATCAACGGATCTTTCGCCTCGAATCGAGAAATGATCGCGGCTTCGGGTCGCCTCAAAGATGCGCTAGTAAACGCATACCGTGAGTCAGCGAGTTTATATAAATATAAATACATGTATCTGTAATTATGTGAAATGCGTGAGAAATTAAAGCCATAGCATGAGGATGCGATTCCTCCTATAAATCGGAGTCTCACGCTTAGTGCAGGAATATAATTTACTAGTATTTAGCTGCCAGAGAAAATAGAATAACTGATGGCTGTTAATAAATAAATTTTTATACGAGTAGAAAAGTTTTAAAATAAATGTCTGCTAGATTTATATGATTAAGACTACCAGTGAATCATGACTTACGTATTAATCGTTGTTACTTCCAGTTGATCATACATTTTTGAAACGTAAATTTGATTCATTTCCTACTAACTGATATATACAATTCGAGATTGTTACATATGATAACATGGAAGTTTATGTAGTACCGAGATACACATAACATGATGACACAGCGACTGCACCAGCCTTTTCACTTTTTTTCTGACATTCTTTGCAAAATTTATGTTTGTATTATTTTCACTTAGGTGACCTTTTAATCATATTTTTCAATATTCTGAATTTAATTGTCTTTCAGTCCTCGAGGTATTTATAACCATTCGTTTCAGTTTTTCAGAGATTGATACCAACTTTTGCAGACAGTCATACCCTGATTTGTTGTACATGTATATAATTGAAGTTGTTCATCGAAATACAGGCACCTGAAAGGACTTTTAAAAGAACATTTTACGGAACATGTCTAAATACTATTGTTGCTGATGGTTTTCACACATTTTTATTCCAGTCGGTATGCTATTTATCGGAAAGGTCGTGAAAATCCTTGAGAAAAATATTTGACGTCACCAAAATCATTACGTTTTACTTACCCTTTATTTTATATTTAAATAGTAATAGCAAAATATCTTACGCGTTGACCCTATATTTTTATTGCATAAATATTTTCTTTCATGACTTTACTACATGTTTAAAAAATTATAGCAAAATTCACCGTGTTGATTTTTTGTTATTTCACAATCTTTATTGCGATATCGCGCGATATTTGCATCATAATTGGACGTCAGAACGTGGGTTAAAATAACGTAGAAAGGCATAGTATTAAGCAAATGTTAAAGAAAGACATCATTTCAAAGACATACATTTACTGAACATTATAAAATTAAAACGACGGAAATCGGATGAAAATTGATAAGAACAGACCGGTTTATTGATAAAAAGACGCAATTTCGCCGCCACCGATAGAGGGCGCTTTGACGTCATAGTAATGCTGTTTATTTGTAAAATAATGCTGCAGAAGTAAAGCTTACATATCTACATGTTTGTATACCAAAAATCATCAAGATCTGAGATGTTGTCAAATTTCGGTCGGAAAGTAGCGAGCTACCTTAAGCTCGATTGTTCAATTTATATTAATCACTTTCGAGTCCGCTTTCTGGAACCAACCAGTAGTGGTGTCATTATGAAAAAAACATTGTCGTGACTCGATTACGACTCGTTCCCATGATCCACGGGTTGAGAGGCCTTAACCACAAGGCAGCTGCTCCCCATTCTACTTTTATTCATATTGGATGACGCTAAAACAGTTGTTTATATATTAGAATACCAAAAAAAACAAACAACTTTTATTTAACAATGAAATTACTATAAACAAATAACATGAGAAACTGCTTCTTTTGATGTGTACATTGACTTATATCGTTGGTGCAAAAACATTTTAAACTTGTTTACTGACCCATATGTGAACAGGTTGTCTATAAATAACTGCACATTAAAAACATCCTGTCTCTATCTATAAAATAATTTAACTACCTGCCAAATACATTATAGTAATACGCATTCATTCATCCATTTAGACCCCAACAATCAAGATGAAAGATAGATAAAAAGTAAATTACACAATGTCTGGAATGAATTAAATAATTAGGACGTAGATTTTTTATCTGATTACAAAGGCATGAATATAAACAGAAAGTTGCAGGCAATGTTGTTGTAAGCTAGAGTAAACAGTAGAGAGCTGACAAAGTCGTTACTGGAACTTATGAACTTTTAAAATGTTTTCATTTCAAATTTTCATTTTATTTTTGAATGTATGGATTATTCAAAGTGATGATTCCAGTGAGGGATCTATAAAAGATATCGTAAGGGATGAATTGCAAGACTTGAGATTAGAGTTTGCAAGGACAAATTCACGGTTGCAAAGACTGACCTTAGCAATGGAATCATTTCCTTCAGACACGGCTGCTATGAAAGGTATATTTATTTAATGAGAATTGTATTATAGAAATTTATATATTTATTATAATTATATTTAAATTGTTCTTGTTTTTGTTCCACTAATATCTGGAGAAAAACCGCGATGATTATGACATGCGAAATATGTTAACATGTAGAATTGGCAATGCAAATACCACAAAAAATATATAATTATATTGAAAATAGATAAAAATATATGTCTTTAAATATTTAATTTGTATCCGCTGCCTAATGGTGTACGTAATTTCTTGAAACGAAATGATGAAATGAAAACAAAAAAATCATATATGTTTATTATAAAACAATTTAACGTTGGGTAAATGAACTTAAGAATTTGATAGCAATTCATTTATAACGCATATTTTTTTCTTGTCAATATCTTTTTTTACATTCATGTCAACGTTATGTTCTAAAAATCAAGTCTCATCAAGTGCATGTTACATGAAGGTTATTTTTTACAGCTTTCAATGTTTCGTTTTTCCAAGAGAAACAACAATTATATT
Organism: Ruditapes philippinarum; assembly: GCF_026571515.1. Classification (NCBI taxonomy): domain Eukaryota; kingdom Metazoa; phylum Mollusca; class Bivalvia; order Venerida; family Veneridae; genus Ruditapes; species Ruditapes philippinarum. The sequence goes on from NW_026853997.1 coordinate 63,819, forward strand.
GAGATGTATGCAATTTATTTTCTAAAGTAAGTTTACCGACATTATTTTTTATTATACACACCTTCGATTAATACAAATGTCTTATTATTTCTTATTTCTTTCAAATTCATCACAAATCATTTGTAATTTCAGAAATACTTGCAAGCTATGTTATTAATATTTTGTAGGTTAAACTTTGTTGTTTTAAAGACTATCCGCATCAATGTTTGCGTCTGCAATTTTTTTGACTGTGTTTTGACCAATTGTGAACACTGACACATATACGTATATACATTATCATAGAATATTTTAAATTATTATCTATTTATAAAAACATTCCTTAATAATGCATGCTGGCAAATATAGTTATATAACTTAAAACATAAAGCATTGATTTGTTAAAGCCACTTGTCCCTATTTATTATACAGTTCTGTTCTTCTAAAATAAATGACTACTGAAATCACGATAGAAAAAAACGCTCAAATTTTTGTTTATTTTATTTTTTTATCATTTTGTCTTGTTTTTGAGAAATTAAGATCCCATCCGACACAGGAAATTTGTATGTAATGTTTTTTGTGCTTAGACTGTGTTGGATGTAAAATTAATATCGACAATATATTGCCGTAAGAAGCATTATGGTAATCAATCGCTTACAAACCGTCATTCATATAATTATCATAGAAACATTCTAACTTACTGTAACAATAGACCTTGATTCCTATTTAGTTTCTGTTTCCTGTTTATCTTAAGCATGAGATACAATTTGTTTAACGACAGTGACTTTACTCGTATTTTGCATTGTGAAAAGTGAAAGTGTAAAGAAGTTTCAGTAGTCACAAAACATGTCATTTAATACACGATTTTCGATGACTACCATACTGATAGCACAATCAAGTAATTATCATAGTTGATCAAGACAACAATAACAATAATTTCTTCACTGTTGCTGGCATAAATGGTCAAAATATCTGTTTTCAGATCAGTTAAAAGAACTAAAAAGGCGTGCTGGATTCCTGGAAAAGAAACTTTACTCAACCCTTCAAGACCTACTGTCTGAGAGACAAAATAGAATAGAAATGACATCTTCCTTTGAACGCAAAATTGCAATTTTAGAAGAGAAAGTGGACGAATTATGGACCGAGACTAGCATCAAAATTGCTGACGGTGACTCGCAAAGGAAATTTGCAAAATATTGGAGTGAGAAATTTAAAAGTCTGAAGGAAAACACTGAAGTTATGATTTTTAGAAGTATGAACGATACAAGATCTGAGGTCAGCCAATTAAAGCAAGCTTTAAGCCGGACAAACTCAAAGAATGACAAACAAGGTAGGTTTTTAAGAAAAAAAAACGTTTGGACATGAACTAAAATTATTCAAAATCGTCCAGGCAGATGAAACAAAGATTAACAAGGCCGGATGACATATAGTGAAAGCATTCCCGAACAAGTAGAATCTCAGGCTATGTAAGGCTTATTTCAACCTAAAAATATCAGAAATAAGAGAAGAGCTGCTCCTTCTTACTTAAGAAAACATTCTCTCTTTCTGTACCATATTGCTGTCATGAACGCACAAAGCCGGAACTTGTATCAATGGTATTTTCTGTTTCTATACAATAATTTTTAATTGAAATCTATCATTAAGTAGCTATGAAGTAGCAGCAGACATAACGGAAAAGTTTTCAGAAATTCTACCTGCTGTAAACATGTTTTTGAATAATGCACAACTGTTGCTCTATACTTCATTGTGGCAGTAACATACATTGAATACGTAAGCTCCAGATGTATTTTTTTAACATGACGTACTTTTCAGAAGTGCTTTAGGCGGTGCGGGCACAAGAATTTATTGGAAGATAGAAAAACGACAGTTTCCGGTGTTAACAATGCCAGCCGATGGGATAGTCCAAAAAATCCAACGAACGCCACTATAAAGAACTCACCATTCTAAGATTGTTCATTTTGCCAAGCTAGAAATTACTCGCAGAGACCCGGAGATGACGGTATGTTGTATATTACATATCATGATGGAATTAAACACAAGCAAGTCAACGTTTTCATTTTTTTTTTCAATTTAGCATAGTGATTCTTTCAACGGGATAATAATAAACATGACATATTCTTTAATAATCTCGAGATTAGGTTTTATGCCAAAAGAAATCTAACGTTAATTTGTCAACAGAAAAAAATGAGCATTAAGAACAAAATGTTGCAAGCACACATTTCACGCAGCTAGGCTGTAAGTAATATGTTTAATTCATTGTTTTTAAAAAAAATCGTATTTCGGTCGAATTATTTTTACGTACATATGTGTTATTTTAGGATATCTTTGGTGTTATACGACTGATCCTAACAAACGTTGGGAAGGATGTGGGATTCCATGGTGTGAAGAGCCGGAAAGAAACAGTATGATGAATTTGTAATATATATCTAATCTCTAGGTTTATTCAACCAATATCATGGTTAATTCAGTACACACCAATATACTCATTAAATAAACCATTTTACGATTTTATGAAATAACAAGTATCATGAAGAAAAAAACTAAATTTTATCTTGTTACGGAATTTGTTTCTAATCGATTGAAGCTTTTTTGTGTTACATAACACCTGCTTTTTACAACAATATGTGGATTTATTTAAGAAACTCATTTATATTGAAACGAAGAGTGTAAGAAGTTTTCAGTAAATGATTGAATCTCATCTTATTAATGCCACAGTACAATCAACTAACAATTTTAACAACTTATATCAAGATCTTTAAATGCCATATCGACTTTGTCAATCAAACATACCCGTAAGATACGCATTGTGCCTTAGAATAGAATTATTTCTTCTTTAGAAAGCACATACATGTGCTTTATAAAGTTTGTATAATTGCTTTAGAGCAAGTTAGATGCATTTCAGCTGAAGATGTCATAAAAATAGCAAATCATTAATTTGACTTCCATACAAAATACTAAATCACTATCTAATTGTACAAATTGTCAAAAAGCGGCAGAAGCAAAATGTAGTTTAGCTAGTTGGCCAATTAGTAACTTTAACCGGACACCAAAAATGAACAGCTTTTGAGATATAAAGATACAGCTTTTCTTGGGCAAAAAATAAAACCTTTAAGTTTAATTCATGAATTTTAGATGACACGCACGATTGTTATCTAATCACTGAAGAAGACAGGTTTAGTGGTGCATCAGACAAGCAGATTTGTGAAAGCAATAGTAATAGGTTTGAGGTGGTCAGTGCCCAAATTAGTGGCCTAAAATGCGAAGAAATGTTTGCCTGTCAAATTAAAGGTTTGGTATTTGTTTAAATGCTGAAGTGTATGCCTTAAACTTTGAAACTTTTCCCTACATTTGAACCGTACGAATAAAGGATTTGTTGATTCTTATCTATGATCATGGAAGTATAAATAGATTAGTACAGAATCCGCTAAGAAAGCCCAACACGGCAAAATGTGAAATGTTTGCAAGGCTCGTTTGATTGACCTGTTCAATTGGATCGGGTTACTGGACAAGATGCATAGTTGACCGTCCACCCCCCCCTAGCCCCCACCGGCTTAAGCAGAATTCATAACATTTAAACGTGAAAAATAGTAAAATTTTTGAATTTTAGAAACATGCCGCAGATGTTTCATACGGCGGTTATCCTGGAACCTTCATGTGACACTTTCCGTGCCATTCCATGAAAGCGGCGTATGGTCGCCCAAGTAATAAAAAGCATGTGCCCTATAACGAGAAAACATGGGCGGAACTAAATAAAAATGGAATTTTGAAAGGGGATCGAGGTTATGAACCTGCGTATAACAGATAAGACGTCAAAAGACAAATTTAAAAAGTCAGGCCAACATACCTAAGGGTGATTACAACATTATTCAGGTAGGCATATTGGAAGTTTCCAATACTACAAAATTAAATGAATTAGGAGTTTCGACTATGTGTGATGTATAGAATATATTTGGTATATGAATCTGAGTTCTTAAAAGCATACCAATTTTTCTAAAATGTTAGGTCTATATTAACCAATTTGAAATTCATTAATTATTTTGTTCATTGGTAGCGACAATTAAGCAAAATGTTAAAATTTTTATTCGAAAGATGTAACAAAACATTGAAACACATCTTCCAAAACAATCAGTTTGTGTACAGTTTTTGCCTATTGAAATAGCTTACCTTTTACATGTTTACAGACTGCTTTCACAACCAATTGTACCGGATGCTACACGGTACATGGCACCCCCGTACCAGCGGTTTCGTGAATCCCAAAGAGATGGGTTTTCAAAAACCCCCTCAAAAACATAAAGCGACAGATGGTGAGAATTTTTCAAAAAGATCAATCTTTGACGGGTGCCAAAATTTTTTGAGGGATCCTACTGAATCCGGTTTGTATTTAAATTTTTGGTCTGTTTGTATAATAATTGCTTTTAAGGTTATAATTCGTGTTGGGTTATATGGGTTTCCTTTTGGGTAATTTCCCCCAGCTATATTGGTGCAGGAAGGTGTCCCTATGGAACACTGAATTTTCGTTAGTATCAACTTGTTTGCTTCAAGCAATCTTTCAAGTTAAAATTTTATCATTTCTTAAAGTTCTTCTGTTTTTATTCGGTGTCAAGCTGCTGTTTTAATGCAAATGGTCCGGGGTTTTGGGCTGCTTGATTTTTGGGGATTTTGGTTCATTGACTGCATTTTTGCTTTTTGGGATTATGCCCATATTTTTTCCCCGTACTTCACCCCCTTTCTTTTACGGGATTCAATCAAACCGAGCTGAAATTTTCTCTTTAATTTTTTTTGTGATTAATCCCTTCCCAAGGGGTTTAAAATTTTGTTTCCAGATTGATATATTTTTTTTCTGGTCCTTCGTGATCTTTGGGGATGCCAGCACTATTAATTTTTTTGGAAAATTTGAGTCCCGTCAACCCCGGTGCTTAGGGGGCGTGGGGGGAAATTTGTTAACTTATTCTTTAAACCCCTCACGTACGGGACTCAATAAAACCGATTTCTGAAAATTCTTATGAAATTTTTGTTGTGATTAATGCTTCAGAGGGATTTTGGGGGTTTCCGTTTTTTTTAACCACTACTTTTGATACAACAAACTAATTTGCGTATTATTTTTATCCATTAGACGGAAGGGGTTTGGTCCTTCAAGGTACACAAGCAAACAAGAATTTGAAAAAATAATAACCTAGCTATTTAACTTTGTATAGCAAATGTTTGTATTTACCTGTTACACGGGTTTTTTTATATCATACAAATTAAAAATAGAACAGAAAAAATTTTTATTCAGACAGCAAATTTAATTTTAATATTTTAGGATTCCTTTGGTCCCCTATACGATGGATCAAAATGAAAAGTGGGAAAGTGTGGAATTCTTTGAGTGCTGAAAAACTTTTTTTCTTTGGTTTTTATTTTGGGGAAAATCAGAATTGGACTAAAGATGTATATATTTTAACTTCCCAAAAAAAAAAAAACAGTAAAACTTATAGTCACCCGTTTTTCTTGAACTGCAACCTATTTGTGTAGTTTTTGTTGTAAGTCTTGCGACCCTTAATTTTTTTTTTGCTGTAGATTTTTAAAACACTAAATTCGTTGGGAAAGGTTATTGCAGTTTTACATTCCAAGCAGCTGCACCCTTTTACAAAAAAAAAAAATAAATAATTTAAATGTTTTAAGAGTGTAAATTTTTTACAGAAAATTTTTTTTAAAATAATAATTTTAAGTGCTGTGTAATAACATCGGCATAAAATAAAGTTGACAAATTTGGTGGAAAGTAGCTTGCATGATTTTCATTAGGTTTCAAATTTTGGGTTTTTCAGAGTTTAAAATTTTTCTGACTTTGAAGCAATTTAAAGTTAAAGAAAAAAGGTTATTTTTCTAGAAGTTACAACCCCAAAAAAAAGAAATGATTTTTAACTTCCACTAATGGACCCCCTGATATAGTTAATCCCTTAAAAAAGACATCATGATTCTTTTTATGCCCCAAAAGGGGGGACATATTAGTTTCACTTTCTTTTTACCTGTAAACAAACTTTTTGGTTAAGAAACTAAAAAACGACTGTGGTTTTAATTAAACACTCATTACTTTAATAATCGAAATTAGAGAAAATTTATGGTTCGTTGTGGGGGAAAATTGAAATGTTTTTTTTGTACCAAAATACTTCTTTATTTTTTTTTAGTTTAAAAGTAGGGATTTAAACTTATATTTTTTCAAGATTCCGTTATAATTCAATTTTGGATCCAATTTGATTTACAATTCCTATTATAAGGCCATGATGTTTTTCAAATTAAGTTGTTTTTAAACTAATTAGCATTTCTCGTATGACACTATTAACAAAATTTGTTGAAATGATATTGTTTCATACCTGTTTTTACTTATTTGAACAAAATATTTTAGAGATAAATTTAGAAATTGTCCTGATGAATTACCATTTGCAAAGAATAACCGTTACATTTAGATCGTTCAGGGTAAATTAAGCCAATTAAAGATAATTTCTACAGTGCAGGACCAGAAACGTATCCGACTGTGCCTGTCTAAGTATCAAAGCACACAAACAATGAATTTCAATAATGCTTTATTTCTACATGAATATGTTCTATATGAATCCTAAATGAATATAATGTTTTAATTTAAAACAAACTTTTTTTCATTTCAATTTACAATTTATTCAGTTTTGAATTGTCCACCCAAACCGAATTGCATAAAAGCATGGGAGCTGTAGCACTTTTAATGTATCACATAAACGGCCTCATTCAATCCGAGTTTGCAGTTAACATGCGTTTTCTTGCTCTCATTGTTCTTGTCGATCTCCCCTTTTTATACTCACATCAGCAGATGTGTTAAAGTTGTCTCGTATTTTATCACAGTGTGGTTGCATTTTCCTTGTTTTCCTGGCATCATTGACTCCAGATTATTTAGTGTTGATGAATTCATAGCACTTGAGCCGTTGCAATGGGGCATAAAAACTATCGACCTTACCCTCATTTCTCATGAACAGACATAATAAATACGATTCTGCAAATATGGTATCATTTGTGGTGTTTTCATTGCTTCTGAGGGATCTGCCTTTTTTTAGAATGTTTACCATAATGCTTTAATGTCTATTTAATCGATAAAGGTCTTTACTTAGTACAGAGTACGTTATAGCGACGACTGGCACTGAGTATCAAATTAATCGAATAAATAAAGTTTTCATATCTCCTCTTTTCTCATATTACCATTCAAGTTAGAATATGATAAACAAAATTAACAAGGAAAGGCGGCGTTCAATTAACGTAACCGCCAAACGACCCAGCAACAAGAACCAGCGGCAAGGATCCCTGAAGGACCCTAAACAAAAATATATCAAACCAATTTGTCATAACACATCAGTCATAACAACAAAGTAAGAATTGTCTTGGTAGAACTGGGAAAGTATAATGTTTTTTAAAAACAAGGATACACCAGAACATTTAGACAAATGCTTATAGATATATCTTAAGCATAATTGCACGTCCATTCTATCACAATGACGGTTTTAAAAATCCTCGTAAATAATTGTAAAAACACTATTATCAGTTTTAGACACATAAAGATAAAACACACCCAAGTGAAGTTAAACATTATTAATATTTACTTTTAAAACACTTGAAGCAAGCGAACAGCTTATCCCTGAGAATGAAAACAAGAGTGCGATTGTCTATGTTAATATTGAAACTCGATAAAACTTTTAATATATTTGAACAACTCTCGGGATCGTTTCGTTGATCTAACCAGTATTTGTGCCATGTTACGTCAAAGTCATGACACAAGTAGGGCTCAAATCAATAAGCCCAGATAATGTCTTAGCTTTCAGGCTACCGCTCTACTTAATAGGTGCCTTTTGACGATGAAATCACATGAAAAGTTTCAGAGTTTCAGCTAAACGAGTCATTTTCAAAACCCGAGGGTGTAAATTTGATTAAAAAGTCTTGAGAGTTGTCAATAATATATTTTTTATGTCACATTTAATTCTATCTTTAGTCATTTAGTATCAAAACAATTCCCAGTGTATTTGACAATGAATTCTTAACAAAGTTGACAAATGATTTATTCGATAAATAAAACCTTTAATGATACTTTAACAAAACAAGAGCAAAATTTTTTTATTAAACAAATTTTCAAATCAGCAGTTTGCGCATTAAATGCTATCTTTTAAATTCATTTTCCAGCGTACTTAACAATGTATATAAAGGATTTATTGGATAAACAATACAAACTTTTAATGATACTTTAACAAAACAACAGCCGAAATTTTCTATGAAACAAAGGTGCAATTAAGCAGTTTGTACATGCTATATTGTCATGTAGTTAACTTTCCGTCTACACAATCGGTTGATATATCTTAGCAATACATTACCGGGATAATTTTCTAATTACACATACTAAAAATATTACACTGACCAACTCATTTGAACATAAGGAAAATTTCGATTTTAACTAGTTATTTATCAAATCATACTATTACTTTTGATACCCAAATGTCCCACAGACTGTAACATTTTTGTTCAAGAAGTCTTAATTCATTATTAATACATACATAGGTTGATTCAATAGTGTATGGCTTGTATATATTGGAAAACACGTATTTTATAAATATTTTATAAATAAGGATATAAAGGTAAAAACTAAACTTTTAACTTAGTGTCGAAAAATACTGACTATTTAGCTCATTACTTGTAAAGTATCATAAATGATTGCAAGAGCTGTAATTGCGTGTTGTATTCATGTTTCATGATGATCATAACGGTAATATCAGAGGAGCTTTATGTGCTTCTTTATAAAAAAGTATCAACTATAATGAGTGTTATAAACAACTAACATCAAAACATCAAGGCCACGAGTCTGGTTCATTTTATATATTAAGATATCGCGTTATTTGTGGCAGAGCAAGGTCACATGAGTTACACGCTTTGTTACACCTATAATGAAACCTGACGTAAGTAGGTATTATCTAATAGCCCTTATCATTTCATTGTAGAGTAACAGGTTCACAATTACGATTATCATAATAGCAACTATTATTTACGGAGAAATTTTATTACGGAGAAAACCTCAAACGTCAGAATTGACAATTGTGGCACAAAACATTGCGTAACGATAATTGCATGTTTAACTACCTGAAAGGAAATGAGATTGAAATCTTATAAGTGAAGGAAATTTATAATGTTTTTTATGCCAGTTTTAAAGTTTTTAAGATAATGCTCCTGGTTTTTTTCTTTTTTCAGTATTTCAATGAGCACATGCAAATAATAAGTGATGTCTTAAAATCATACTGTTTGAGATTCACTCTGCATTCTTTATACTCCTTTCACATGAAAAAATAAGTCAGTAAATAGTTTTTATAGAAATAAGAAAATCTAATTCAATCACATTCACAATATTGATCATTACTTTTAATTTGCAAAAAAACTTGTTACTTTAAAACATTACTTGATTTAAATATACTTTGATAAATTTTTGACGTGCTCTTTGAACTAGGTGTCCCAGTTTTATGACAAAGCTCCTGGAATATTCACCGACCTCTCGACAATTAATCAAGCAGCATGATGTCCAGTATGCGGCACAGAGGTTTTATCTAATAACAGCATATTCAATTTGTATTTGATAACAGATTCAAAAGAATTGTTCGTAATTTTGTCAGCTTGTCAAGTTACTACGGTCTCAATTGATGTTTTCCGGAAAAATGCTATTTTTGTCAATATTTAATGACAGCTGGTTTCTATTTGATACGGCACTCACGGTAATGCTGAAACATTTCCTAATGGTGATTTGAAGCAATGTTTCCTTAAACCATTAGAGTTGTATTGGTCATTTTGACATTACAAACCGCTGTTTAACAAGTCTATCACAAAGTAAATAGAAGGATCACATGATACTGCGTATGGGCTTATGACGGTAACGACAGCCAATGCCGCAACGGATGCAGGAAGTTGACAGACACCCTGGGCTCATGGTACAGTGTACGCTCACCGCTTCTGGACACTTAAAACTATCCTTTTAAACAACAACCATCAAACAATAAATACATCTGTCTCCGTTTAGATAAATTCAATAGCCTCATATATGTATATGTGAGTAAATACACACGATAATCATCTATATGCTACATGAATCAAAGTCAATATGATAATATAGTTATTTTCATTAAATAATATGCATATGATACTATTATTTTGCTATTTCTTCTTTACATTGCTTTTAAAATGTTATTTCAAATCAAAATATGTGAGTGTCATAGTTATAAATCTAACCGTTTCACAGTTGTACAAGAAAAGCATTGATTCAAAGCATCAAAGGGCGACGCCAAAAGAATTTGATCCAGGTTTGCACCTAAATACTTAACAAAAGATGTGTACTTTATAGCAGTACCATTTCATGTGACCTGGAGGCTTGGCCCAGTTTATGTTGAAACTTAAACCAAAAAGAATAGACTCTGTCTTGCCAAGAATGCAAAGACAATTTATAGTCAATAAACCAATTCTTAAGATTTACTTTACCAGATACAAGGATACCTGGGTCATCATCATATAATGACAGAAATATATACTTATTAACTTAAAGTATATTTTTAAAGGGGGTCATCATTTACATTTTTTTTTTGGTTTGTGACAATTTTAAGATTGAACACTGTAGGTTTTTTTTTATCAATCTGGTAATATTTTTTCTTCCCAGTCTGATACTTGTCCTGTGCAATAATAAAAAGCTTATTGCTTTAGGGGTTGCAGACATGTCATACATAAAAAGTAGGACCTAAAAATGAACATCAGGGGGAACACCATAGGTATTCAGAGAGGATACCAGGCCACATTCACCAGCTGCTATCCATTTTTAGATAAGACTTGAACCATGCGGCAAGAATGTATTAATATGGCAGATGTTGAAGAGATGAAAGAAGAAGAAAAAAAGACTTCTTCATGTGCAATTCTATTAAATGAATTCAAACATGTGTCAGTTGAAAAAAACCACTTCTAAACCCTGACTGAAACTGCCTGATCATGACTCGAAGCCAAGATTTCAGAAGACCAACTGAGCTATCCGGCCGGCCCTACACATTTTTCTCTTAATTAATGAAACAGTTCTAAAACTAAACCTTTTTTCCCCCATCCTTTTGATTCAGTACTTAAATTTCTGATGTTTAACAGAGCATAGTGAATTAAACTCATGGTTATTTGCAAGTAACAGGATGAGAAAAACTTTCAGCTTGACCAGAAACTCAAAACCTGTGACCCACAGAATAATGTACCGCTGGCTTTGTAGCGAGTTGAGCTATCTGTCGCTTACACATTTTCTCCCTAAATAAGTGAACAGTTCTAAACCGTGACAGCTATTTAAGAGATTTTTTAAAATTAACAGATAATTAATTCTTAATTTAATAGAATAAGAAAAAAACCCCTTACATACTCATAGTCTTTTAATTAAAATAACAATTTATATAATTATTTATTGTATAATTATTTTTACTTAAAAAAGGGCTAAGAACAGTTATTGGTTGGTGCCATTATTTATAACAGGTCAATTTGAAGAGAATATAACTGTGCTAATACATGTACAAGTATCTATGATAAGAAATTTTATGAAGGCTGATTTGTATTTTACATCAAGGGCACCGGGCAAAAACATGAAAATGCAACAAACGAACCACTTTGTGGTAGATTTTATTTTATGTTTTCATCTGGCCGCCCGTTACTTTTTGTACTTTGTTGGTTTTCATGTTGCACGAAAAATCACCACCTATAAATTTAGTGTACAAATTTATTCAGGACAAGTATCAAATCTCTAACTCTATGAAAAGTCCTGTTGGTCGGGTTTGACTCAGAGACCTGGAGATTGAGACCGGTGTCCCTTCCATTACAAATAGATAAGGCAGAAGCTGTACTTTTCAAACTATGCACATGTTAGAAAAAAAAATTAGAATAACTATTCAGAACATGATTTTTTTGAGGCTTTATCAATTATACTGCTTGATCCAAGTTTTCAGGACATTTTTCATCAATACATGTATTATCATTTATAATTTAAATGAAAGTGCTCATCTTTTTAATAATAATGACATAACTGCAACTCTTTAAATTCAGAAAATATTATAAGTCTCATATACCAATATACTTAGATAAAATGTAATGCACCATAACATTAATAATTCCAAGTTTTAGTTAAAATAAATGAAATATTGGGGTATAAAAAGCCAGTAAAGTATATATATAATATATATCAATATTCACATTCATCAGGGCCTCTATGCTTTTGATGACCTTTACAACTGGTAAATTTTTTTATAAAACAAAAATGTAATCAATACCTAAGATAGACAGAAAAGAAAACAATATAATTTAAGTAAACCATGAGTTACTTCCCCCTGAAATAAAAGAAAACATGAAACCCAAAAGAAACACCCTAAACAAAAACAAATTAATAAATGTTGCAGGCTCATTTTTTAATTATGCCATGCAAATTAAAATGGTAAGTTATTCATAAAAAAGTAGATGGCCATGTGACAGCGAGTAATTGCAGAAAATCGGATAGCTTTGTCCAACATCCGGAATGCGGATACTGGTAAACTTTGTAAAAAACAACCCATTCTGTTCAAGATAAACGTAATATGGATAAAATCAATAGGATAATCGTTTTACAACAGTACATTACCTTATCCTAATACTCAATTTTGCAGGTTAACTTTCTTCTTGTAGGAAAGGTTTTTGAAAAATATATAAATGAATGAGCATCAATGTTAGAAACCCACGAACGATATTCGAAATCCGGGTTTTAGTATTGCAATAAAAAACAAAGGGACAAGCTGTTAATCTGAGCCTGCAAATTTCGTGAAAATAATTTTCGCAAGGCAAATGCACATGCTTTTTAATATAAAGTTATTAAATACAAAATAACAACATATATTGTTTACTTGATTTTTACGAATCAATAAATGAATATAATCTTAACACTAACAATGAAATTAACTGATAATAATAACAGCTCCTTCCATAGGCCAAAAAAAAAGTATTCCAAAGAACGACGCCGCTCACGCGGCGTCGCCAATAAAAGGACCTTACTCCTGAACGCTCCATACGACTGTTAATGTTAACTATTAGCACCAAGGCTGAATGTTACATGTTAAATGTCAATTGACATTCCCTAGTACATAAATGTCAGGAGGATTAGCTTTATATTGACTAATGACCGTTTCCATGAGACATCTTATGACGCCTCGTGTCAATTACGATCCCTTCAAGACGTTCTCCGTCAGATGTTAGGGACATTTCAGAGAAACTTTATCATGATTTGTTATCCACTGAGGTTTTTTTACATGATGGGTACTGAAAATAATTTTTTTCCAGAATAAACGTATATTTGCCGTAGGTCTTTAGACCACTAATCTTGTGCAAAAATTTTCAGAATCATTTCGCACTAGGTTTTCCAAAAATAATTTTAAAAATGTATAAAAATAACCCAAAATAAAAAGCTTTTAACGGTTTTTTACTCAAATTCGGGCTAAGAAAAGCATAAAAA